>NW_012114566.1:5857504-5869880 GCF_000951035.1 Colobus angolensis palliatus
TCTTCTTCTTCTTCTTCTTCTTCTTCTTCTTCTTCTTCTTCTTCTTCTTCTTCCTCTTCCTCCTCCTCCTCTTCCTCTTCCTCTTCCTCTTCTGTTTTCTGGCTTCTTTCACTCAGCAGAATAAATTTGCAATTCATCCATGTGGTTTTATGCATCAATAGTCTGTTCCTTTTTATTGTTTATTGTTTTCATTGGGTAAACCAAAATGTGTCTACCTATTCACCTGTTGATGGGCATATGGGTCTTCTTTTGGGAATAAAATAACTGCTCCTCCACCTCTTTCTGCCTGCCTGTTTTACTGGAAACATTGTGAGTCTCTCTGATCCTCATTTTTTTCTATATAAAAATATGGGTCTAATGGCTATTTTATAGGAGTTTTTTGAGAATCAAGCATTGAGCACATTGCTTAGCACACAGTAGATACTAAGTATTAGCTTCTTTTCTAAGTTGTAGTTTAATTACCTTACTGGCATTTATTGTAAACTAACATTTTTCCTCCTATCAAAATGTTTCCTTTTCTATTCATCTTAGTGTCTGCCTGCTTGGCCATTAGAATGAATGATTCTAGCCTCATTGTCCAACAAACATTGGGGTAGCTATACACTTGCCTCCTTAAAACATGATTCTTCTTTTGGATTATATTCGCTCCCATAACTGACTAGTCACAGTTTTGTTCACTGTATACAGTGCTCAGTGCCCCCTATAGGATGTCTATTAGGTTAGACTTGGAGACAAGAATCAGTCAGGAAGAGGGCTGTTTCCAGAAAATGAGAAAAGGTATTTGTATTGTAATGATTCTGTTTGTAACTAGATCCTGTGTTCACTTGAGGAACTTTTCGGGAGGGGCATTTGGAGAGGATTATGGATGAGGGGCTCAGCTAAAGCTCTACCAGTCCACCCTCTGGTGCTGCCACAGTTTAGTTCTCTTTGTTTTCTCCCTCCAAATTCTATTTTTTCTCATTGCTGCTCCTTTAAAGTGTGCCCATACTAAATTTTCTTGCCTAAATCAGACTCCTTCTATTAAAATAAATGGTGCTGATTTTTTTCTTCATATTCTTTATAAATATGATGTCCAACTAAGCTAGCAAATCTAGTTCAGTTGGCAGATGGCAGTGGATGAAGGAATTTTAATTTCCCCTTGTGGGTATTGTGAGTGGAGGTAGGGGCTCTGGGGTCTGTTTTGCTCTGACATCAATTTTTCTTACTTAAATTTGACCTTATTCATAGAGATTTTTGTTCACCAAGAAAGGGTGCTGATGGTAGCATGTAGGGGTAAAGTGGGTAATACACCAATGAAGTTGTGCATAAAAAAGCACATATCCTCAAGACGATTGGTTGGCAACATCATTTCTATATAAGGAAAACTGTATCTCATTGCTGTTAGGAGTTTCTTAATGGAATTAACAATCACAGTCTATCATTGTGCTACCTATAAACTTCTGAAATCCTATGTTATATATAGTGCTATCCACATATAAAGGTCCCAACTGACAAAACAACTTACAAAGGAACTACTTTTTTCTTCACCACTGAGAGAAGTGAAGACTCTTGTTTATCAACTTTTAATATCCTAATGATTAATAGGGACACTCCATCAAGAGTTTTTCATGGAAAAGCATATGTTTAGAATAACATAATGTATTTTATATTTTCTCAGGATAGCACTATAATATGCAGAAATCTACAAATTCTGATACTTCTTTGGAAACACTGAATTCTACCCGCCAAGGCACAGGAGCTGTGCAAATGAGAATCAAAAATGCCAACAGCCACCATGACAGGCTCAGCCAAAGTAAATCCATGATCCTCACCGATGTTGGGAAGGTCACTGAACCTGTAAGTCAAATATTCCAAATATCCCAAGTTCGTTGTCATGCAGAATTTTGTAAAAAAAAAAAAAAAAGGCTAATTAGTCTTGTTTTATTTGTTTTCCTAATGTGCATGAGAAAACTGTTTTTGTAATGCATTTTATCTTGTGTATTTATAGTCATAATAATATCCCTAGTTGCAAGGGAAGACTTGGGCTTAATCCAGAGTGATAAAGTGGATTTGGAGCTAGACTGAAGAGCACCTTTGACTCATTTTAAGGGCCTCTACTATCATGCTTCAGTGTCATAAAAATAATGAGGTTATGCTAGCATGTGGTGTTTGTACTTCCAAATACAGTACATCACTTTGAAAAGCCAGAGGCTAAAATTAGCTAAGAATGAATTGAGGAAAAAAAAAATCTTAAAAAAAAAAAAGTGAAAATCTCTTCCTTAAAATCTCCCTATAATATACGATACTGGAAATTATGATTTGATTTGGAGTGGGCTTAAAGGATTGAAATGCTGTGGCTATTTAAGGTTTGGAGAGGAAGCCATTTTGTCTCGATAATGTGTCATTAGGAAGATTTGAAATAAAATAGTTAGAGATGAACTCTACTGCCAATTGTGTTGCTGGCCCTGCACGCATCCTGAGCCACTAAACCCACTGATTGCGATGAGTCTCCTCTGGTTAATTTTCTTCCATAATGGTGGTAACTTGCAGCTGAGGCCATAGGATGTTACAAAATTATTTATGCAATGTTAGCCACTCTTTTGGACCCCAGATCTATTTTGTTTCTCACAGTGAGAGCAAGAGCAGGGAGAAATAGGTTAGCTGGGGACAGGCTGAGTTCCAGTCACTCTGCAGAAACATGTGAGCTATTAATTGAGTGTTCTGTTAATATCATAGGGGCCTATGAAATATTCAGCTTCCTAACTGAGTTATTAAATGAGATAAACTTGCTGAATAGCATGTTACCAGTTGCATTTATTCCCCATTTTTCACTCAAAAAATGAACCCACAACAATCTCAGGAGCTTGAGAAATATGTGATTTTAATCATTCTTTCCTCAGGTGTTGTAGACAAATTTAGCATGAGGAAGCCAGTGATTATATTTGGGGAGTGAGAACTACATCCTTAGATAAAGTAACTAATGAGATATGCATTTTCCTTTATTTACTTTCTCATTTAAAAGTATTGTCTCCTGGGAGGTACAACATGGCCAGCCTGACTTTGCTTTTAAACCAGCTAAAATGTTCATCAACTATGAACTTGAGACAGTGGTTAGAGTAAATTATTGGAATCTCTATAATGTATTATCGGTAAGAACTGTACCTTTGAAAAAGTTTAAAAGTTAAGTATATTTAATGATGCCTAACATATTTTATTGGCTGTGTTTAACAAAAGGCACTATGCCGCAGTTGTTTTTGACAAGCATGAAAACATCACAGCATGAGACTGCAAAAGGAATTATGGAGAGAAATTACAAGTGATCCATCTCTCAATGAATTATCCACCTCAATAGCCCGCAGAACTCAGCTACCAATTAACACCTACTTTATTACATGTTGGGATGTACTTAATAACTTTCATGTGTTTATGCACTATTACCTTGACTGATGCCTCTTGTACAATTAGGCATAATTGGCATATCAATATGCAAAAGTTAAAAGGATTAACCCTCTTAAAACTAATGAGCATTTCTGTATCCAGCTGCTAAATGAGACAAAATTAGCATTTTTCACTTTTGGGCAGGATTTTATCATGCAGTTTCTCATTGTTGATATTACCTTGTTACATAACTTTAGTTTGGGGGGTTGTATGCTGGACTGCTAGAGAATAAGAGTTTTCCAAAGTTAAATTAGCTATAATTATCCCAGCTTTTGTTTCCGCATTCTTAGCCTGGGCAATATGTATTCCTCGATAAGGAACAAAAATAAAAGTTACTTTTGGTTATGTGTGCTCAGTGCATAATTATATAAAAGGGGTATTTTAGTGAGGATGTGTCATTTCACCGAGAAAACTTGGCTCAGAGATACTGTATTGAAAGCTTGCCATGGCACTAATTTTCTTTCTGTCTCAGTTCTTTTCATCTCTTTTTTCCATGCACAATTTTCTGACTAGATACTGACAGAATGTAAAGTATTTTGGCATATTTATTCAAACAAGCCTGTTAAAGTTATCTGCTCAAGCTAAACTAAGAACTTGATTTTTCAGAAGTTGGGTGGTGGGGTGAGGTCAAGGGGGAGATTTTGAATTTAGAGGTGGGAAGTGATGGGTACTAAAAATGTGTGCACATATTCACATGCAGTAGGGTTTGCTGTAACAGAAGCGCATACATGTAGTCTCTACAGAGAAAAATCAAAAGTATTTAGAGATCATACATATGTCATGCATCCTACTTAATATATATGGCATATGCATACTACTTGTTCACTAGTATAACAATTATGCAAATCTAATATGACTTACTGGACTATATAATAACACAAGGATCTGATATTACATTCATCATGACTTAATTCATTACAAAAATGATAAAAATTTTCTAGGGTCAAATCAATTCTGTAATTTTCTCATAAATTCATAAATTCCTCTCATAAATTTTGTTCAATTAAAATGTTTTGAATGTGACTCTTAACTTAGAACATAATACAAAATTCTACTGTAAATGTCGCAAAAGCTTTGATTCTTAGTATCTTAATTGAGGAGTACTATGAAACGTCAATATAAACATTTATCCAACCCTAAGCTATGCAAACATAGGTGAATTTACTTGTTAAATTAGGAATTTTGATAACCTAAATGTTACAGGAAAGCATCTCAGTAAAACAGATATGAATCCTCCATTAGTATTTTTTTTTTATTATTATACTTTAAGTTCTAGGGTACATGTGCATAACGTGCAGGTTTTTTACATATGTATTCTTGTGCCATGTTGGTGTGCTGCACCCATCAACTCGTCAGCACCCATCAATTCATCATTTATATCAGGTATAACTCCCCAATACCTCCATTAGTATTTTATTGGTGATGTGCATCATTTTCTTTAGACATCAAATAATCATTCTAAAATTCGGTTAATAAAATCAACGCCTTTTCAAAATTCAGAGAGGTTACTTTTTCACCTGGGAAATGTTGGAGAGGTGGGCAGTTTCGAGAGGGGGAAGTGGTTTGCAAGAAAATCGCCCATCTGTGAGAGAGATCTGGAGAGCTCCCTTTGGTGGGGAAAGTACAGTGTTTGGTCTCAGCGATTTGTTGTCCCATCCTGAGCAACAGAGTGAGACCTCGTAAAGGTAGACAGCTTATTTACTAGAATGTGCTAAAGAGAAAATCAGACAGCTGAGGACCGGTAGATGGGGGCAAGTGAACTGTGCCTGTTTAAGGACCAAAAAGACGAATGTGCAATTCAGCAAATAGTGATTGCAGAAGGTTTAATGTGGCTTTGATGTTATTTGTAAGAGAGATGCTCCTGCCTAATACACAGTTTAGAATAGATATTAACGAGGAGTTTAAATAGCCCGAATCAGGAAACTGCAGACATATGATTTGCAGGCGAGAGTAGTTTCAGCATTTAATGCTAGTGTCTTAAGCAGCAACGTGTATGAATATTCACCGTTTCCATCTTGTAAACCCCACAGAAGGGCATTACTTCATTCATGGCCATCATGAACAGGAAAATATTTTTTTTTAATGGGTGTTCAGATAAAGACTTAGGTGGAGCCATTTTTAAATGTGAACATACAAGATTCCTTTTACTTCCATTAACAGACTGTTTGTTCACTTTCAAAATATATTATCAGAAGAAAAGAGGAAACAATTTTCTTTTGTTTCTTACTTCTGTGATTATCGGATACTTGCCAAAGTTGTGGCTAGCCAAAAAGGCAGACATAAAAATTGCTACTAAAAATATAAACCTTCTGTTTAGTAGAGTTTTTAAGAAATATTATGAGATTGTAGGGCTTGTCCATGTTTACTTCAAATCAAGCTTATAGTTAGGTTTGAGGCTTTGTTTGTATAAATTGTCCTGAAGTGGATCCTGATATTTAATTAAAATGACACTAAATCACATTGAATTGATAAGACTTGGCATCTCAAACAAAGGTAATTGCCCGTATTGGTTTTGTGCAAAAATAGCGCTGCTTGGAAAATGTGCAGCCAACACAGACTGTCAACTCCATTTATAGATCAATATGTGAAAACCATTGATCAGGCAGGCATGTGTAACAGTAACACTTTGCATTTATTTGTTGTTTTTATACCACATTAAGGCTTACAGGATTATAGGATTCCTAAATATTTTGACTTCCTCATAAATATATGATCTGTTGCATGTTAATTAAATGAGAGTCTGCAGCCATTTCTAAAATTGTTTTTAGTTTGATGATTTCCTTTTATTGCTGTGGATCGTATGATCTGAAAATGGATTAGTTTCCTTCTGCAGAAACATTATTAAAGCTTATTTTAATGTGTCCTATTTAGTGTAAGATTTGTCTGTATTTTTGCTTTGAAAAACATAGATGCAGACAATTATGTTCTCGTAGCGAGTGGCTGATCTTTTTTTATTAACTGGACATTCTCAGCGCTCAGGGTAGAATTATTTCCTGACATATTTTGCACACCGTGTAGATAACGGGTTGTCTTGATTTCCCTGATAGAATTTCTTTTCTTTCTTTTCCTTTTGTCTAGCTCTGTAGTACAGGCATCTGACCAAACATTATGTAGAAAATAAACTGATCATCTCAATTAAATTCTAGACACACACAAATATAATTTAAATTCTATTTTTCTGATTCAAGAACAAGCCTTATGAACTGTTCTTATACACTGCATTCTTCAGTTAAATCTTTCTTATCTCATCAATGTAAGGACAGTGTTTTGTTCCTAATCTTTATTGGACTATTGTGGATGATATTTGTAAGCCATTTTGGTTTATAAGGAAAAGCTGGAGGACAGTGGAGTGAGACTCTCCAAAGATCCAAGCCTCTGATATGACTACACAATAATGTGTCTTCCACTGCAATTTTCTTTACCACTGAGATGGCAGTTTTGTTGAAATTTTTTAATATTTTCTATATACATTAGGAGTACTGCTTTCAAGACAGTGCTTTTTATACAATATTAGAATAATAAAAGAAACAAGATTTTAGAAACAGCAACAAACAAATAAGCATGAAATTCAAAGGTTTTCTAAGGTGTTTTGCAGACTTGCTGTAGAACAGATGAAAAAGTTTGTCAGCTAGAATTTTGACTTTTACACAATATGCCCCAGGGGAGAAGAAGATTCAAAAACCACTGGAGATTTCTTTCCTTGTCCTTGCCACCCTTTGCCATCTCATGCTGTGAAAATCTTTAACTCTATTTACCAAGCACAAATTGGACTTGCCAAGAGGTTCAGAAAGTTTATGACGACAGTGAAGAGTCCATACTTCAAAGAAAGAGCTAGGGCTCTCACATCCACATATGTGGCTCTGCCGTTTCCATCTTAACCTGAGCATAGCTAAATTTGTTTATAATCTCCTACTGATTGAACATGGTGCTGAATGTACATGAGATACATTTTTTTAAAAGTTAGTCCTCTGATTACTAATTTGAATCCAAAACTCTAACCTTGTTAGCATCTGGACTTATTTCCATAATAACAACCCCTTCAGAACCTACAAAGTAATGAATAATTGACAACAAATGAAATGTTTTGATAGTTGTCGGCACAAAGCATGTTTAATGTTTTGTGTTGCTTCCTAGCTAATTATGTAGATGACACATTTGTCAGACCTTGACTGCCATTAGAAACGTGTTTCCAGAGGGGAGAAAAACAGGCTATTCATAGAGTAATTAACTAGAATGCTCAATGACCTGTGAGAGATTCAAATCGCTGCCAGTTCAGACATTGTTTTGTTACAGAGCAGAGGGGTAATTAAAATTCCAAATTACAGTGCTGTGATGGAGCATTTGTTTGTTGACAGTATACTCTTACTCTAGTTTGTTAATTTTTTTTTAAATTGCTTCTAATCCATTTGATAGCTTTAGGAGTTCCGTCTTTGAATTTACTGACAGCTAATATGATGGTAAATTGTACTTCAGTCGAGTACTGCGTGCCTCACAATTTCAAGGGACCACAAGGTGGGTGGGATAAAATAGCTGCTTCTCAAGACTGACAGATCAGGTGCTGTCAGCAAGAATGCCTCTAACATGGAACATCTTGTCAAATACTGCTTCCAATTCCATATGAGGAGGAAATGAACTGGTGGAAAATACAAAGGTAAAGAGGAAAGCAACAATGAACAACTAGAACGGAGCAAGAAAGCTACTCTCCCAATAAGAAATGATTGATTAAGTGTTCTGTTACCGAGGAGGAGAGAAGAGTGAGAGCTGAGGATGATTTGGGAAATGGTGTTGAGATTGTGGTGCTGAGTTCAAGGCAGAAGATGCGGCCGTCTGTAGGAGGGCTCACCTAGATCACCCAAAGAGTGGCATGTTTCACAGTAACACCTTTCATCTCAGGTCAATAACAAACCACGGAATGACAGGTATCATTCATGAGCTGTTTCAAGGAAATACCGGGATAGTTTACAAATCTAGAGGGCTAAAGTAGTCTAAAAAATTCAGTTCCAGTGGAACATGTATTTAGGTTGCTGAAAGTGAGAATGTAGTTTTATTAAAAAGATCTGACAGAAGTCACACGGTGTTTGATGTAGGCGAACTGACAGAGGCATCCAGTGAGCGCTGATTATCCCGAAGTCACTGTCAGCTAGGATTGATTTTCACTTTCTCCGTTTATGTAACGGTTCCTGTAATACAGCTGACCCCAAATCACGTTACCTTGTCATTTCTCTGCATGGATCAAGAAGAGATGAGCTGAAAATAGCTAGACACTGACCTTGAACTTACCAGAAAAGTGAGAAGTGACAGTGGGGTTTTTCTGTAGTTCATGTACAAAGACGAAGGCACACTGTTCCTCTGTCAAGTTCACTGCGGCAGCACAAGGGGGCAGAGCAGTACTAGAGATTACAGGTAACACAGCTTCTGCAACAGCATGGAAAGAGTCTGAAATGCAGAGTTAGAGCCAGAGGTCTCATTTTACATCTTAGTGTAGACATAAAGGAGAATTACTGATGAATCAAAATCTCAGGTCCCGTGATGTTCATAATCAGTAATCTAAAAGTGTACATTCTAATTAAAAAAGGTTACCTAATACGCTGCATGCCAGCAACTATGCTTTTCCACTAAATTATTTGCAGCATTTCTTATTTAATTCGTATATTACTCTTCACTCTAAAATAACTTTGGAACCATAGTCAATATTATTAAGAGAGTTTTAATTTATGGCATACTCCCAAGGTGATATGTGTCACTTTACATACAGTTGTGTCAGCAGATGGGAACATTCTTTACATATTTACCAGGTATTAACATCCAAAAATGAAAACTGGAGAGTGTTTAATGGCAGTGTGCAGTCACAAACAGGTAAGAGGCAAGCTAGAAAATGGTGTTTGCTGTTTGATTTACATTTATTTATGCCTGTACATCTTCCCATTTTAATACCTGCCTCAATTTTCAAAAATGTATTTTAATAGATCATCATTATAACCTTGATTAATCTAAAACACAGTATGTCAAACATTTATCCTTTGCTTGCTAGCACTTAGTTAAGCTAAATCATTGCTGTACTGATGCTGAATGTTTCTGATAAATGGCACTTTAAAATCTTGGCAAGTGAAGCAGAGAACTGAAGCAGGTTGAGAAACAGAAGAGCAAACACTGACTCAATTATCCCCCAGGTTGTAAGTGCCTTACGTAATGGCACGGTAGCATCTTTGCTTGTGTGATGGCACAATAACATTTTTGCAGGCCTCCACAATAACTAGACTCTTTCTTGTATACAGTAGATTCTATGTATGTGTACATGTAGTATATGTATATATGCACACACATTTCTTTATATAGATATATAGAATATATACATATCTATGTACGGATACATATAAATACATGGAGAGATGTATATGTCTATAATATATATTTGGACCTATTTTTATATTCCAGGAAAAAATCATAACATATATATTTATAAGCTGAAATATCAAGATTGCCTCAAGGTTCTTCTTCTGTAAATATAACTCAGGACAAACTGACAATAAGAGCAGAGAAACAAGTAGACTTCCAATGTGTTTCAGGGATAAAATAAATAGGAGATCATTCTATTGCAAATAATGTGGCAGAAAATATTCAGAATATCTGTGTCATCACAGAAATCTATAGTACCTAGTTTTTGCCCTCTGGCAGAAGAAAAGCACAAGTCCTCTGACTTAGAAAGATTTGCTATTTGGAGGAGGCAATATAAGTGGGGGCGGCGGTGTGTTTATAGCTATAAAATTTGTGTGTCTAAAAATGACACCTTCGAAGGCAAGCCTGAGGAACAGTTGCATTCCTTGAGAATCACACAATTACTTTGCCTTTCTGCGCCTCAGAGAGTGCAGGAGACCTCTTGCGTGGCCTCTCCTAGGTGGTAGGAAAGCCATCCCTAAATGGTTGATTAACCTCTGCTTCAGAGGTCAAGACAGACATAAAGGTGTTGTCTGCTAATACACTTCCCCAGAGTTTTGTTTTTTGTTTTATTCTTTTTCTTTCCACTGCCTTCAGTGTGCAAGGCTTTTAATAAGGGACTTCAGTCCCTGATGTGTTCAGATTCGGTTTATTGTTACCATCTGTTTAATTATCCTCTCAGGTTTGTGTTGGGAAGCATTAAAGTATTTTATCCAGCCTTTGAATCCCTGTGTTCCTAAAGAGATGTGGGTAAAGTACATGTCAGTTTTCAAAGAGCATATTAAAAACTGATAAGCAGAACCATCTCCAAACAATAACATGTAAGGCAAAGGCATTTTTTTACATTAATGCACTTACAACTAATTAGCAAATGTACAGCAATGTGGCACTCTCACGGAAATGATGCCATCTTCTCTACATGCAATCTCATATGCTTCTCCTTTGAGGTGATGGGTTTTTATGATTCCTATTCACTTCCAATGCACTGACAATAAGTTTATTGGGGGAAGAGATACGGAATTTGATTTGTAATAGGACATATATGTCAAGCAGATCTGTGGATGTGCTAAAGTTAAAGATAAATCTCATACCCAAAGAAAAAGGACAGAATGTTTGGGGAAAATGAAAAAACTCAGGGAAAATTCAGTTATGTGATTTTTTTCTCCTCTTCCTCTTGACTTTCCTCCTCATTATTATTATTACATTTCATGTCATCATTTTTATTACTACATTGCATGCTTTTCTCTTCTGGAGCAAAAGCAGCATGTTGCTTCCAGTAAGCACTATAGTCACCATTGTATCTGGTGCAGTTTTCCATGTGCAAAAACCATTGATAACAAAAATTACACTGGCTGACACAGACATGTTATCAGTTTATGTCCAAATTATTTTATATATGACTGTTACTGAAATTTTTGGAAACTATAAAACAAAATTAAGTGTGAATGTGTAAGTAGCAAAATGTTTTAGATGTCAGACAGAACCCTGAAAATCAAAAGGAAATAAATCATGCTTTTACTTCCTAAATCAAACAAAGAAGCCAAATGACTAATAACTATTCCTCTTTATGCATCCCTTACACGGTGATTTCAATAAACTTTTTTCCTGAGATTCCAAGATGTTATTAGATTAAAAATGTATTTGAAAGTGTTCAAAAATGCTAGTTTTGTTTTTATGTAAGTACCTTTCCACAGTACCATAAACATAAATGACCAAAGTACTGATCTCTTTTTATTCCTTTATGAAGAAACCAATGCTGTTCTTGCCTTATGCTCTTACATTATTTTTGTGAGGGAAGAATAGTGATGACACCAACTTTCCTCCACTACTTTTGGACACTAAACCTGCTTTCTTTCCCACAGGGTAAAATAAAGCTGCTGTCTTCATATTACCAATGAGAAGGGACATGTGTCTCCTTGCATTGAATTGTCTCAGATCATATCATGTAGCACAAAGTGACCCAATATAGGAAGACAGGAAAACAAAGTGACAGTTTTGTTTACTCTAATATAAACTCCAACATCAAAACGTGGGGCAAATCCTAGAGGCCCACTGCCAGATCCCATGAATTAAATAGCAAGAGCTGATATTCTGTACTTAAAAAAATGTATTCAGGGGATATTCTGTAATCAGCAGCGAAAGGTTAATGAACAAATAAGCTTAGCTCAGGTTAGACAAACTGAGTGTAACTACCACTGTTTTTAAAGCCATGAGAAAGTGAATCTGGCTGATATTTGATAATACATCACACACTGTGGTCTTACCTATTGATCACAGGCTGACAATGGGTAACCTTTCATGGCAACTTCCTCTTTTGCCATGAATTATTGACAGTGTTAATGCCAATAACACATGATCAATAGACAGGAAAGAAATTTACATTCCTGGATGTACTATCCTTAACCTCCATCCCTTTAACATCAAGAAAGACAAGAAAAGACAGAAAGACAAGAAAGAAAGAAAGAAAGAAAGAAAGAAAGAAAGAAAGAAAGAAAGAAAGAAAGAAAGAAAGAAAGAAAGAAAG
>NW_012114566.1:5869930-5976826 GCF_000951035.1 Colobus angolensis palliatus
AAGAAAGAAAGAAAGAAAGAAAGAAAGAAAGAAAGAAAGAAAGAAAGAAAGAAAGGAAGGAAGGAAGGAAGGAAGGAAGGAAGGAAGGAAGGAAGGAAAAAAGGAAGGAAGGAAGGAAGGAAGGAAAGAAAGAAAGAAGGAAGGAAGGAAAGAAGAAAAGAAAAAATGTCTTCTTTCTTGTCTTGAAAATGCTAATAAATTAGCTTTGACTTTTAGACAGGTTATTCATTTGACATCCTAATAATTCTCATCCACAACGCAATCTGGGTAATATAGCCCTATATTTAAGGGAATCTTGCTATTGTTATTTTCACCCTAGTGTCCTCTGATAATTTATAGATCCTAGGAAATTTTACTCTAATGGTGTGTCCTAAGGTCTCTGCATTAATAATTCCTGCTCGCCGCGTGGTCACCATCTCAATCCTGCCCCTGTGTGTGTCCCTCTAAGAGTCCCCAAAGTGGGAAGTAGGAGAACAAGTTTCGTCTATTCATTTCATCTATTTATTTATGTATTGATCATTTTTATTGGCACCAACAGTATGTCAGAGACTCCTTTGAAGGCTGGAGACATAAAACAAAAAAGTTTCTCTGTCCTCTAGGAGGTTACATTCAAGTGAGGTAGAATCCTTACCTGGAATACCCCAGACTCTGCTGTTAGCTACCTAGACATCCTCATTGCCACTGCCACCACCACCTCTTCACACTAGTATTAGTGTCACGTACCTTGCATTTTACCAGAAATACTGTACACCATGCTTAAAAATGGCCTGTAAAAAAGAGATGTTCACCTCCTGTAGGATGAATTTATGTGTGTGTTGTACATCTCAAATGACAAGCTTTGATTTTTCTAAACTTCAAATTATAAGAGTTCCACCTGATGTTAACCTGCTTTAAACTCCTTTGCACACTTTGACCTATTTCCTATGTCTCGTGTTTGGTGTACCCAAGCGATTGAAGTGCTTTCTTTGGTAACAAGTCAAGCTGCTAGTGTTCTTATCTGGTTAGATTTATAATGCCCCTTTTATTCATCATTCTTTCTTTTTCTTTCTTCCTTAGTCTTTTTTGAATTTCTGATAAACTTTTCATTGAAGTTGAAATAACAATTTTTATGAATACAAATAAAAATGTTAATATGTTTGATGTCTATAACTATTTTTGTTTCAACATGAAAACTGAACACAGACACAATTTAAACTTCTACAGAACATTCAAAATTTTCAAGTTCTTGACTTAAAAATTTTACTTTGATCTTTGCTACTGGGGTCTGACTAAGCATTGTCCTTCAAGTATGCATAATTTATAGGGTTGATTGTGGTTTGTACATGATCTAATTATAAACCTACCAAAGCGGTTTTTATCATTAGTGTTGTTCTTATCTATTCTTTATTCTTATCATGCCATTGTAGCCTTTCAAATACTTGCTGGCCAGTTTACTAATGTGCAGCCCACTAAAGTGATTACATTAACCAGGAGACAAAATAGCCTCTACTGAGACCTCACAATTCCTTATTTTTCTTACATATGGATAATGGGACAGCAGTCTTGCTATGAGAATGGACCAGGAAACTCAGATTGGATTCAGTACTCATTTAAGACCATGGTTTCTCACTTTTTGACTGTTAACCTGAGCTTGCCAGTACTCATGCTGCCCTTTCTAACTCTGAGCCCCTATCTCCTGTCTGACTGCTTTGATGAAACCAGTCTTGGAAGATCCTTGTTCCCGAAGATTACCAACACGTACCTAGAACTCCGGTTACTTTTTTTCACCTGTGCTTCAGAGGCCTATTTCAGACTTTTCCTCATCAAAGACAATGACAACTTCATGTCTACTATTCACATGAATGATAGAATGATGGGTCTAAACAGGGGTTATCATAAAGTGGCGGCTCCACCCAGCCAATATCACCAGAGGTACTTGTTATTTGGTTGGAACTGTGTTTTTAAAAATTTGAATTTGAAAGTCTTTAATTGGAATTGTGGTGTTCTCCTGCAGGTTGCATTACCTGCTTGGCCCTAAGGACATTTGACTTGGTATTCTTAAAGCTATTCTATTGACTGACTGTTCAGAGGTGAGGACATAATGTGGTAGGTCAGAAAATGACAATTGTTGGTCATAAATTTGAAAACTTAGAAGATGACAGTCGTTAGGCATAAACTTAGAAGTGTAGTCTTCATCACATTTCACTGACGGTAGTGCAAATAGTTTATATTACATAGCTAAACAGGAATTTTCTTATTCGAGTTTTCTCATTTGGACTTAATTTCAATTATTTATGCATTTATTATTTTAGAGACAGGTTCTGCCTGTGTTTCTTGGGCTGAGGGTAGTGGTGCAGTGGCGTGTTTATAGCTCACTGCAGCCTTGAATTTCTGGGTGCAAGTGCAAGCAATCCTCCTGTTTCAGCCTCCCCAGTAGATAGGACTACAGGTGCCCACCATCAATCCTGGCGATTTTTCATTTTTTTTTTTTTTTTGTAGAAACGGAGTCCTGCTGTGTTGCTCAGGGTATTCTGGAACTCCTGGCCTTAAGCAACCCTCCCACCTTGGCGTTCCAAAGTGCTGGGATTACAGGCGTCAGCCACCATGACTGGTCCTAATTTCAATTTTAGTCTGTTAAATTATTGTAAATTAAGAAACATCTTGCTGCCTTTCAAGTAACACTAAAAAGTAACCATGGTTTTCTATGGAAAAGGTGTTCTCTTGTCATCAAGTTTTAAATATTCTGTTTATTCTGGGTTACCTAGGGTTTAACTGTAATCATTCTGAAAACTTGAAGAGAAGCTACTTTGTATTTAGTGAAGCAGTGCACTTGTAAATCTTTTCACAAAGAATCACACAAGGCCCTTAAAAATGAAAGAAATGACGGTAACATTTCACAATATCGTACAAAATTTAAATGAACTTCGATTTGACTAGTCATCTAATTATCATCTTTTACTTTACATTCTCACTAATTAATTTGGAGACTTAAACTTAGTTAGGATTTTTATTTCCTTTTCCATTGACATGTAACATCCATTAAGAAATGAAACAACAAGAAATGAACTGTACAAACACAGTCTCCACTCACTTCTTCAGAGCCAAAATGTCTTTTTTGGGAGCATCTGCTTTACCAAATAGAAGCTTTAATGGATAGAGAAACAGGTTCACATGAGGAAGATAATGCTACACGGCTAAGGGCCTCTTTAGAATCTCTCGACTTGCAACTGGCATGTTGAATTCCACCTAAAGATGTATTTTCTTTTGCCTAGACAGTGCTTTCTCCTTTTTGCTTTTTAATTGAGCTGACATATTGACATTCTGAGATTTCACATGAAAATTTGTGTTTGTGACATGTCTCAAAAAATCAGAAATTCTGGCATCTGGGGCTGGTTCCCCAAGGAGCAGGCAATAACTATCTGAAGCTAAGTATTTCTTGCCTCCTCTAGATGGGGCAAACGCTCTCTAGTTCAAAACAGTCCAGCCAGGACCCCTTCATGGGGTGTTTTTACCTGTCTGGCATTTGAGTTGGTGATGCTGGCTTCAGCATATCTATTCCAACCTTATTTGTATGTCCCCTGAGGACCATAAGAAACTGAGCTGTCATACAGATAACTGCAAAACTCGTGTCTCCTCTCAGTATAACTTTTCCAAGTTGCCTGCTAGGTAGGAAAAGCTTTTGAAATAGGAGGAAATAGTTATTTCATGTATTCAGGTGGTTGTTTGCATAAATGAAACTTTGGAAAACATTAACCTCTGCTGATTCCCAAAGACACTAGTGCCCCTGGGACACACCAATTGCCAATGACAAATCAAAGTATCAGTCATGGGTAGATATGGAAAGCATTTGTCCCTGAAGTGGGCCCGCCAGGTTCAATCAGAACTGTCAGTGGCCAGTGTTGGAGAGGTAGTAATGCTTTCGTTTGTTAGTTATGAGCATGATACAAGTTCAATAATCTGACCAGTAACATTTAACTCCAGTCAGGATTAGAAGTATTTTTAGAAAGTGAAAGCCAGATGCAAATTATCCCCTCAAATAAATCTTCATGATGCAGATTCTATAAAAATTGTAGAAAATTGCTATTGTCATTATGCCACCTGTTTGTATAAAGTCCTTTTGTCAGGCCTGGCTCTGTACCTTCGAGCTGCTCTGTGTGCCTCACTCTGCCATTTGACCATCACTTTTCAGCAAATGAGCTTCCAACACCCACCTACATTCTGAACCATTATAATTTAAACCACCCTGAACTCTTATTCAACCTGTTCTTGATTGATTTTAGCTTCTGATTCTTAGGGAAAATCACGTCTGTGTTTTATTATTCTTCCTGCAACAATGTCTGCTGACTTCCCTCCTCAGCTACAATTCACAGTGAGCTCTCACATTACAGTAATACAAGTGTTTACCCTGTGGGGGCATCTGTATCTACTTGGTATTATGCTAGGTGTTATAACTTGATGAGAGGCTACTTTGTATTTAAGTGAAGCAGTGCACTTGTAAAGAAGATTTGGTTAATCCCACACCACCACCACCAACAACAAATAAATGATTGGACTGAGATGTAACTTTAAAGATACCTGATACCAAGCAAAACTCAAGCTTCTGACAGCTGAGACACACTCTGTGTTATTGACCCTAAGCCCTGAAACTCTCCCTGCTGCATGCCTTTATGGACACATTCTGCCATGTTCAATGTGGCTGAAAGAATGAGTGGGAATCAGATGTGTATTCCGCGTTATGCCTATTACAATTCTATTCAACTTCAGAGAGCCATCTAAAACTCAACCTCCTGCCTAGTTTTCTCTGATTGACCTTTCTCTCGTCTGAACTCCTATAACAATTATTCCTTTGATTGATTCTGTAATTGTTCACCACACACAACTTTAATGCATTTCTTTCTGCTTTATTTAAAAAACTTATTTATCCTCATTATTATTATTCAGCATTTTATGTGTTCATATTATAGATCTCTATTACAATGAAGACTCCATGAAGTCAGACACCATGTTTAACCTCCACAGAACTTTGATGAAAATAAGCATTTAATTTTTTTCAACCTAAGATACTTTAAAAGGTTTAGAATATTATGTAGCTAGTAACATCAAATAATATTATAATTTCTGGAGAAAACATTCCTGAAGACACAGAGAGGGCAAAAACACAAGTATAACAACAAAAAAATAGAATCTAGAGATACCTCATAATCATAAAGCTAAAGGAGCTGAATTAAAGAAGAAAAATAATAGTTCAGCTATGCTTCACCTCATGAACAGGAGTGACCTCAGGATGTCACTATTGTATTCATTGAGGCTGAAATTGGCAGCTTATCTTTTCTACTGCCTGCCTTGTGGTTCAGAGTTTATAATGTGCAAGCCTACCAAAAACTAGGCAAGCATCCCTGTGCTACACAGGTCTTGTTTTCTAAAACAGCCAGAATTCTGTTGCTCTTCGTCTTTGCCCCATCTTCCTATATCCATTTAGAGCCTGGAAGTCACAGGAAACAACATGGCAGGCAGAGTGGGGGACTGGCAGTAAAATAAGGCATCCTGGAGATTATGGTAACCACAATTATATTGCTAAAGATGGAGCTGGAGTTACAGTAAGCACCAGTAGAAAGGCAGGCTGGGGATTTAATTTTTTATGTATGCTAACTACACCCTCACATCGACAACCAGGCTGGGAAAGTTGGAGATGATTCTACCTGTGTCTAGCAAAACTAAACTAGCAGTCTTGTTGATGAAAAATTTGATAAAGAATAGTGCTTATCAGACTGCCTTAAGCTGTACCTAACCCTAAGACAGGAATCCACCTACTCCTATGAATAATGAATTAAGTCCAGAAATAGTCACATGACCTTCTGTAACCATTAAAGATTCCATTTGGCCCTATGTAGCAGAAAAGTGGACATAGTGATTGAAATAAATAAACCCATAGAGTTTTTTTTTTCTTTTTTTCTTTTTAAATGTTTGTGTAACAATAATTCAGAGCAGTTGCTGTGCTTGGCTAAACACATTATCAAAGACACAGGTTTATCCTTTTTCTCCACTTACCATCTTTAGAATGTAGTTTATTTCCTATTGCCTCTCTTCTCATGGCCACCAGATGGCTGCTTTATCTTTAGCATTTCAACTACATTCCAGGCAGGAAAGAAGACAAGCATTAAGGGAAAAAGGCATGTGCAAGATGAACCTGCTCTCTTTTAAATAGCTTCCATGGAAAGCCCATTCAGAAATCTCTACTTACATCTCATTGTTCAAAAGTGTATAAAATGTTCACGTTTAGCTTCAAGGAAGACTGGGAAGTGTGATTTTTAATCAGGACACTTCACTGCTGCAAACAAAATAACATTGGATAGAGATAAGGGCTAATGTAAGATCAGAGTGAAGTAAGAGTGAGGTGAGATTAGATCACACAGGGCTTTGCAGTCGACTGCAAGGAGTTTAGATTTTTATTATTTGATGCACAATCAGAGGCCATGAAAGGATTTTAAGCACATAAGTCTCTCTGTTGGGTAAAGCATAGGTTAGGAGAGGAAGAGAGAAAAAGGGGACACTATTAAGGAGCCTGTCCATCCTGTTCTCTATTCGATACATCATGGTGGCTTGTGCTAGATTGGTTGAGTGGGTACAGATGGAACAAAACAATTAAAGGACATTTTCAATACAAAACTGAAAAGAGTTGTAGAAGGGTTCGATGTAGGTAGAAAGAAAGTAGGCGTCTTCCAAGAGCCAAGATGGAGAAACTAGGGGGACGATAGTGCCAGTCACTGAGACAGGAAGAGCCCAATTTCATAGGGGTCTGGCGAGGTGAGATGTCAAGTGGGTCATATTCGGTTATGAGAAGCTTGAGATTTCAGTGCACACCCAAGTGAAAGTGTCATAAGGACAATCAGTTATGTGAGTTTAGAGTTCTGATGTCAACAACCAACAGATTGTATTTCATGCTACAGAAATAGCCAAAATCCCATTGAGACAAAGCGTAGAAATAAAAGAGGGCTCGAACCTTTAAGGAAGCCTACAAAGAAGTTAAAACACTGATTGGAAAAGTGGGAGTGAACCAGACGATGTCAGTTGACATCCAATTTCGAGAAAGAAGGGGTGCCTGAGAAGACTCAAATAAAAAATATATATACATTCACACCAGGACTTAGGTAACTATGGATTCAGTTTCTTTGAAGACAAAAGTACTTCAAAGGAATTGAAAAAGAGTCAAAACTAGTAGATATAGATATTGGTATACATGACCTAAAAATATATTAAAAAAACAGAGATGTTGTTTTATGTACAAGAATTTTGGATATAATTTGTAATCATATACAAATATGCATGGTTATACAAGTAGTATTTATACTTATATATTTAAATGTATGTTTTGATAAAATCTAAGCAATTTTAGAGATTGTTATATATTTTAAGTATTTTTTCCTCTCCTATAAAAGAAAAACTGAAAATTTATTTTGTACTTTTAACTTCCCCATAAATGTATCAATTCTGGTTCAAGAGAGGCAATATCTCATTACAACATCAGAAAGAATAGGAAAATGTCTGGAAAATGATAACTGGCTTCAACATGCAAAATAAATGTTCAAAGATAGAATCAGAGGGCAAACATCAAGGTAAATATGAAGAAATAAGCTACACACAGATAATAAAGATAATCCACAAAACTTAAAAAATAAAACCTCTAATTTTATCTTGAATAAATTAAGTAGATATTTTGATCTTTATTTTTCATTTGCAGTTTGCCCCAGGATAAAATGATAAGCTTTATTAATCAGAAAAGGTCAATGGCGTATTGTATCTTTGGTAGACTGATAACAGTCTCTGAACCAAGTTGTTTGTAACTTCTGTTCAAGAGTACTATTGTACCTCAGCAGCAAATCACGTGAAAATGTCAACCGTATGTTCGATTTTACCCGCTTAAAGAAAAAAATCCCACAAGAAACGTTATAGGATAATGGAATGTGCAAAATTAATCGCTTTTCAAGGGGTCGTTCCGTGTTTTATTCTCCTTGGTTGAATTCCCTCCCCAGTTTGCTCCTCAGATACGCATTCTCTTATTGAAAGTTGTGATTGTGGTGACTGTACTGGAGCCCACTTTGAGTCAACGTCGCATTTATCAAACTGTTCCCTCTCACCCAAATATTCCCAGTGTAGTCACTGCTAGCAATCCTCCTTTATTTGTACTCTCCATTTGTACCTGGTGGATTCTATATTATATTAATTCATAATATCAGCTCTGCCAGGCTCCCTACAGTTACAATTATTAAAGCTGTAACTGAAACGATATCTCTCATATTGATCTTCAACCAGAAGTTCTCGTCCCAAAGCTTTTATTTCACATTAAGACACTAATGATCACCTTCACCAAATGAGCAGCTTAATAGTCACAAAAAGCTAAATGAAAAGACTTTGATCACCACCTTTGAGAGCACTGTGTTCCAACATCTCTCCCATCTATAATTGGCAAACACTAACGGAACTTTTAATTTAAAAAAAAAGAAAGAAAGAAACATATGAAATACTTTAAAGAAACTTATTTTTTCACGAAAATTATCTCCTTTTTTGTTGTTTTTGTCAAGTATGTTCAGCCTTACCTATTCTATTTGTTTTCCAGGTCATATAAAGGGTCTGTTTGCCTATAGGTTATTTTTTTATATCCTGATTTTTAACAATTTATTCATTTTCTTTTCGTAAGAACTGAGATGAGTTATAAATTCAGTTGAAGTGATGGAAATTATGCAGCACTTTGAGTGCCTATTTGATTTACTTGTTAAAGGAATTGGTACAGATTAATCAGTATGGTCTCCCCCATGTCTGGAGGGACAATGGAGCTACTTGATGGTTCTTTCATATTCACATTTCCTCCTGGAAACAGTAGAATAATGACTCTATAATGAAGTCTTTATACCAACACAATGTATCCCAAAAAAATATTAACAATATTTTTGTAATTGATCAAATGGGAAAAAAATTCTCTTTGGGTATTAATTAGACATATTAACGTTATTCACTCCACTCCTAAAAAAGTAACAACACTACAGAGACTTTTTATATCCAAGTTTTAAATCAACTTTATATTGTAGACTATTAATTTTCCCAAAGAACCTGCAGATGCATAATCTGAAAATGGACACTCTGTAGTGGTGGACTATGCATACATAGAAAGAAAACCACAGAGGGTTAAAAAATAGCAAGCCTGAGTTTTTATGGGTCATTAGCTCTTTAATGCATCTCAAGGGCTCCTAAACCAATGAACTGAGAGTCTTGGGAAGACTCTAGTCTGACCCGACTGAAAGAAATGAGGAAGAGCACAAGTATTAGCAGTACTCGATGCTATTAAAATATTAACCAAAGACTAATTTGAAAATGTATTAACCGCATAGTAAGTTAAGGCCCATCACAGATCAAATGCTAAGTTTTGGGACAGGAAGCAGTTGGCGGAAGTAATTGGCAAATATTCAGGGTGGAAAGACTTGAGGAGAGAAAAGCTATCATGGAAAATGACCTGATAGCCTTTTAAGGCCTTGTGGTTGGCAGAGATCCCTGTGATAATGATCTGCATCCATTGGTGTTTCTTCTGAAAAACAGAAGCTCCGATATTTCTATGGGTATGGAGCAGGTGTCCGCATAGCACAGTGAAAAAACGTAGTAGGGATACTCACCACTCTCATTCTCAACCACAGATCTTGGGGTGACTAACACTCTCTGAAGTAATCTTCAGAAGCCACTATAACTCTTTTCAGGTTACTTCCTTGAACTTAGAAGCAGGTGCAATATTTTGGGGGGTGTTTCTCTAACTTCTGCAAACCACCAATATCGCTAAGGTGATGATCATCTTGAAAACCCAACCTAGTAGCAGATGTGGTTTCAATGGAAAAAGCAACAGTCAAATCCAAGTTAGAGAATCAAAAAAGACAGTGGACATTGTTTATTTGAGTAATATAAAAAATAATGTGATATAATTGAATAGTATAATATACATAACACTTGAAATAAATTAGCATGTTATACATTGAAAATAAAATATATGTGTCTGTCTAGAGATCATTTTTTTTAAAGACTGACAAATTTCAAGGGAATCATTCCACTGTTATGCTTGAACACAAATGAGTTCCTATATCTTCAAAGATTCCTTCAGATCAACAATTGGTCATGTGAGGAAGAGAGATGACTTCATTCCCTTAAGCAAAATATTTCAGGAGGCTTTTGTCACGTGGTTCTAAGGATTTACAAAAATTATTTAATATTGATGGAAAACATTAAGTGGGCAATTTTATAAGAAAACTTTTATATTAGCCACCTATATCAATAAAACATTTTACTCAAAGTTTTAGTTGCAATTTTCAAAAACAATTGAGAAAAAGTATTTAATAAGAAAATAAATCTAGCTACTTTATTAATTTAGGTTATTTGCATCATGTTATTTAAAAAGTGGAATTGATATTCATATGCAGAAGACAAGCTATGAATAAATTAATAATTATATATCCTAAATAAGTCTGAGTTTGGGGCAGCTGGTTAAATTATTACGTGATAGCAGAGGATGTATCTTCTCTCTTTTGTCTTCTCTGTCATTTAATATTAAGTAGTAAACAAAAAAACTAGTAAATAAGACAATCTATATAGAAATAATCATGTACTGCTCAGGTCTTTTTTGGTTGCAAATGTAGAAACCCCATTTGAACTAGTTTAGAAAAGAAAACTGAGTTTTGGCTTTTATAACACATATTCATGATGTACTAATAAACCATCCCCAACTGTGTATTTAACTTACAAATATGCAATTTGGGCAGGATTCACAAGGCAAGGCTCATCTCATTGGTTGGGAAGCTCCACTTAGACCTGAAAGATTTACTTTGAAGACAACTCTCTCACATGATTGAAAGCTAATGCTAATGTTTCCTGAAAGTTCAGCTGGGGCTGAGGGTTGCAGATTGGAGAGGGCTCTATTTCCTTCCACATGGGCCTTTCCATGGCCTCATTCAGCTTCTTTATGGCATAGGGACTAAGTTCCAGGAGCCAGTGTTCCAAGAGGATCAGAAAGAAGTGTGGGAAGTCTTAAAAAGTCACTTTCTTGGTAGTTACAGCCCTGCCATATCTAAGGGAAAGAAACATAGATTCTCACAGTGAGGAATATTGTGAATGATTTGGAATATAAAATATGCGACAGAACTGAAATTTAGATATGCTCTTTATCTATGCACATTTGTCTCTCTTTTATATATGGCCTTCTTTTTCCTCCATTAAGATAGTTTTTCTCCATTAAGTGGGTAAGATGAGAGCTGGCTATTCACATGCTTAGAGTAGTCTGTTCTAGAATTAAAAGGAATTCTTCTCCATCAGCTTGAGGGGGAATAAGGGCTTAAAAGGACAGTACTCATCAGAAACATAATTGGGAAAAATAGTCCCCACTCTCACGAAATATGGGTTACATTCAGGTCAGACAACATAAAGAAAGTCCACTAAAAGTTTTGACAACAGAAAAGCGTCTTTTGCATTTTGCTGCCTACCTTTCACTTTCTATTGTGTACTCATTTGTTTATTCACTCAAGTATTTGTACTTACACTCTCTGACAGGCAGTGTTCTACATCAGTGTTCTACATCAGTGATTCTCAAAGGGTGATCTAGGGATCCCTTGGGGTTCCTCATCGTTTCAGGGGGTCCAAGAGGTCAAATCTATTTTCATAATAATTCAAACATATGATTTGCTTTTTTAACGCTAATTTTTATAAGGGTGTACAGTGAAGCCTTCCAGGCTACATGACACGTGGTATCACAATAGTGAGGAGATTTCCTGCTGTCTTCTCTTAAGCCAGACATTAAAGACATTGGCAGAAACACAAACCGTTTCCTCTCTTGTCACTGAATTTTTCATTACTTTAGAAAATAGTTATTTTATTAAAAATATGCTATTAGTGTTAATAAGCAATGGGTTTATTTACTGTGTCTACTTAATATGTGTTATTAAAATTACTCAAATTTAGTTTCTAACAAGCTAAACGTTGATAGTTGTAACCCACATTAACAAGGAATTTAAGGAATTTAAAAAATTTTTAAGAATGTAAAGTCCTGTGAAAAATGTTTGAGAACCTGTATCCAACAAAGCAAACGAAGCCTCTGCTTTCTGAGCACAGAAGAGATGCCAGCCTACTTCAAGGAGGATTACAAGATTTACTATGCTGCACCATCATTATCTATTACAAAACTCTAAGTTTCTGGAGGGCAGAGACTATATATTATTTTCAGAAAAAAATTCAAAAATTTTAGTTATTATTTTTTCAATGAGAAATACAAAAGTGTTCAATTTTAGGCATTCATGAACTCCACTGAAGGATGAAATTTCTCTTATTAATTTAATTCTAAGGTGGCAATAAAAAGTGAGAAGTTATCACTTTTAAAGAACTCATTAAAATCTTAGGCTTATAGAAATTGATATTTGCAAAATAATCTCTAAAGTGACATATAAATGTTCATGATGTCTGCATTGAAGAATTCATGCTAAGAAAAATGGTATGTTAAGTGCATTTTACTAATGTGGGATTGTTATAAACCTACAAACAAAATGTTGGCTATTTTTCTTTTTTTAATTTTTAAATTTTTTTATTACTATTATTATTTGTAGAGATGTGTCTCACTGTGTTGCCCTGGCTGGTCTCAAACTCCTGGCCTCAAGCAATCCTCCCACCTCAGCCTCCCGTAGCACTGGGATTATAGACATGAGCCACTGCGTTAGGCCCATTTTTCTGATTTTGTGTTAATTTTCCTGCTACTGAGCATACAAGGTACATGCCTCATAAATTATGAGTTTGATTGTTTTAGATTAGATGCAGATTGTAACATAGAAATGCAATGTAGAATTGCTTGAGCTCCGTTTTTCATTGCCAGTCTGGAATCACCGATTTATTTTCTTTGACTATGATTTTGGAGTCTTTAGGAAGCAACACTAAAATCCTAGAGGTAAAGTTTTAGGCTCACTTAGAATGAGAAATGCTCATTTGCTACCATGCTAAGGTGCATGCAATTATCCAGGGTACCTGGCAATGATCACCCTCCTCTAGTGCAGTGATTACCTAATTTGGCTGATAAGAATCGTTAGAGAGCTTTTTAAAAATACAGATTCCTGCACCTAACCTAGACCTTACACATCAGAATCCAGCTTCTACTATTTACTGAGTATCAAATGTTTGATGTCTCAAAGCTAAACAAAGAAACAAACAAAATCTAGGAAGGGTCCCTATATTTGCCTGTCTCTGCTTTGAAACTAAGCCTATGAAACAAAGAGCACTATATCGTACAAGTCATCTTGCATTCAAAAGCTACAAATATCCACCTTATATCCTGCCTGAAAGTCTCCAACTTCCTCTTATGTCTTAAGAAAAATCTAGACATAGCTCAACTGTGTCTAAGAAGATCTGTGCAACCAAACTTCAGATACATTGTAGGTTTGGTTCCAGACTACCAAAATAAACAAATATTGCAATAAACAAGTCATACCAAAATTTTGATTTCACAGAACAAATAAAAGTTATGTTTATAGTATTCTATAGTCTATTAAGAGAGCAATAGCATTTTGTATAAAAGACATTATGAGCCAAGTGTGATGGCTCATGCCTGTAATACCAACACTTTGGGAGACTGAAGCAGGAGGATCACTTGAGCCTCGGAATTCAAGACCAACTTTGCCCATGTAGCGAGACCCTGTCTCTATAAAAAATTTTTTTAAAAAAATTAATCGGGCATGCTTTTGCATGCCTGTAGTCCCACCTACATGGGAGGCTGAGGTGGGAAGATTGCTTGAGCCCTGAAGGTGGAGGCTGCAGTGAGCCATGATTGCACCACTGCACTCCAGCCTGGGAGATAAAGTGAGACACTGTCTCAAAAAAAAAAAAAAAAGAAAGAAAGAAAAAGAAAAAAGCATATCTTAATTTAAAGAAATATTATTGCTAAAAAAATGCTAACAATCATCTGAGCCTTCAAAGAGTCATACTCTTTTTACTGGTGGAAGGTCTTGCCTTGATGTTGATGGCTGCTGACTGATCGGGGTGGTGATTTCTGAAGGACAAAGTGACTGTGACAATGTTTTGAAGTAAGTCCACAGTAAAGTTTACCACATTGGTTGCCTCTTTCTTTTGTGAAAGATTTCTCTGTAGCATGTGTTGCTGTTTGTCAGCATTTTACCTATAGTAGAATTTCTTCCAAAATGGGAGGCAATCCTTTCAAACTCCGCTGCTGTTTTATAAACTGAGTTTATGGAATATTCCAAATTTTGTCATTCCAACAACATTCACAGCCTCTTCACTAGGGGTACATTCCATCTCAAATACATTCTTCGCTCATCTGTAAGAAGCAACTTCTCATTGTTAAAATTTTATCATGAGATTGCAGCAATTTAGTTATATCCTCAGGCTCTACTTCTCATTCTAGTTCCCCTGTTATTTTTACCACATCTAGTTACATTCTGCATTAAAGTCCTGAACCCCTCAAAGTCATTCATAAGGATTGGAATCCACTTCTTCCAAACTCACGTTAATGTTGATATTTTGACCTTCTCTCATGGATCATGAATGTTCTTAATGTCATCTAGAATGGTAAATCATTTTTAGAAGGTTTTCAAATTACTTTGCCCATATCCATCAGCAGAATCACTAGCTATGCAGCTATAGTCTTATTAAATATATTTCTTTTTATTTTTTAACGTTTTGAGACAGAGTCTCGCTCTGTCACCCAGGCTGGATGGAATGTGCAGTGGCGTGATCTTGGCTAACTGCAAGCTCCACCTCCCAGGTTCAGGCCATTCTCCTCCTTCAGCCTCCCGAGTAGCTGGGATTACAGGTGCCTGCTACCATCAGGCTAAATTTTTGTATTTTTAGTAGAGATGTGGTTTCACTGTGTTAGCCAGGATGGTCTCGATCTTCTGACCTCATGATCCTCCTGCCTCGGCCTCCCAAAGTCCTAGGATTACAGACATGAGTCACCATGCCCGGCCTTAAATATATTTCTTAAATAACAAAATTTGAAACCATGAGCTGCAGAATGAATGTTAGAAAGCGTGTAAACAACATTATTCTCCTTGAACATCTCCATCAGAGCTCTTGGGTGACTAGGTGCATTGTCAATGAGTAGTAATATTTTGAAAGGAATCTTTTTTTTTTTGAGCAGTAGGTCTCAAAAATGGACTTAAAATATTCAGTTAAGTCATGCTGTAAACTGATGTGCTGTCATCCAGGCTTTGTTTTTCCATTTATAAAACACAGGCAAAGTGTATTTAGTATCATTTTTGAGGGCCTTAGGATTTTTGGAATGGCAAATGAGCATTGGCTTCAACCTAAAGACACCAATAACTAGAGAATCAACCTATCCTTTGAAGCTTTGAAATCAGGCATTGACTTTTCCTCTTGAGCTATGCAAATCCTAGATGACACATTCCACTATAAAGGTGTTCCATCTACATTTAAAATCTGTTGTTTAATGTAGCTAGCTTCATCAATAATTTTAGTTGGATCTTCTGGATAACTTGCTGCAGCTTCTACAACAGCACTTTCAGCTTCACCTTGTACCTTTATGTTATGGAGATGATATCTGTCCTTAAACCTTATGAACTAACCTCTGCTGCCTTCAGACTTTTCTTCTGCAGTTTTTCCACCTCTCTCAGCCTTCGAGGAATTGAAGATGGTTAGGGCCTTGCTCTGGATTAGGTGTTAGCTCTTAAGGGAAAGTTGTGGCTGCTTTGATCTCCTATCCAGACTACTCAAACTTTCTTCATAGCAGCAAGAATTACTTTCTTATCATTCGTGTGTTCAATGGAGGGGCACTTTTAATTTCCTTCAAGAACTTTTCCTTTGCACTTACAACTTGGCTAACTGGCACATAAAGCCTGGATTTCAGCTTAGCGTGGCTTTTGACATGCTTTCCTCACTAAACTTAATCATTTCTAGCTTTTGCTTTTTTTTTTTTTTTTTGGAGACAGACTTTCCCTCTGTTGCCTAGGCTAGAGTGCAATGGCATGATCTTGGCTCATTGAAACCCCTGCTTCCCGAGTTCAAGGGATTCTTCTGCCTCAGTCTCCTGTCTCAGATACTCCCAGATACAGGGTATCTGGGATTACAGGTACCTGGCACCATGCCCAACTAATTTTTGTATTTTTAGTAGCAGCGAGGTTTTACCATGTTGGCCAGGCTGGTCTCAACCTCCTGACCTCGGGTGATCTGCCTACCTCAGTCTCCCAAAGTGCTGGGATTAAGTAAGAGATAGACAATTCTTCTTTTCACTTAAGCACTTACAGGCCATTGTAGGGTTATTCATTGGCCTAATTTTAATACTGTGGTGTCTCAGAGAATATGGAGGCAGAGGGAAAGAGAGAGGGGAACTGCCAGTTGGTGGGGCAGTCAGAACACACACAATTAAGCTTAATGAAGTGAAGCACAATAAAGTGAAGCATGTCTGTACTTATATTTTTCTTCTCCACAAAACATTTCCCGAAGGGATGTGCATAGGTGAAAGATGGGCAGTGGGGAGGAAAAGAAGAGACAGAATATTGAGTTATTGCAGGATCAACTTTGCTCCATGAACTTTGCAGGGGCCTTTACTTACTCACCCTTGCTGTCATTCACCAGCAAATCTCAGTTTTTAGAAGGTTGGGAATTAATACAGTTTTGAGGACTGGGCCTAGTAAGGCAAATGTTTAAGGGTGAAAGAAACTCAGAGATATTTGAAGCAATCACGTGCAACAGCTGGACTAAGTGCCTGGCAGGAGAAAGATCACAAGGACTTAGGTGAGATGGCATTATGTAATAAGAGATCTGACTGTACGTAACAGGGCATTTACTAAGTAGCAGGGATGCTAACAACATAACCTACTGCCAGGAAAGAGAATGAGCAGGACCTCAGGGGAGAAAGCCCTTCACGCAGCTGAGTGGTCCAGGGTAAGCACTCCTCATCACTGGAAGGATCAGGGGACCAAAGGCCAGCTGCCAGGGATAGAAGATTAGCCTTAACAGGTTCAGCCAGTACTAGAAGCAGGTGAAGGAGACAAGGAAGGGCTACAAGAATGCTGACATCTGACCTAGCACTTCAGCGTAACTGGCAGCAAAGATTCAAAGTGGGGCACTTACCGACTTTGACGCTTGAGAGGCTCACTGAATTTCTCTTCTCTCAAGATAGTAGAAGAGAGGGGCCTGACTTTATTCTGGCTTCTGTTAACTGGTTCTGTAGCTAAACTAAGCCTGGTAGAAGAGCTGGTCTTCAGATAAGCAACAGTAGGAGAAAGTCGGCTTGGCTGTGAGGCGTTGTCAGGTTTTGTAATTGACTCATAACAAACACATTGATTTTTCATGACCAATGACTAATTAGTATCAGTCAAAGAGGTCTGTATTGTTGAAATTATAGAGATTTAAGGTGTCTTTCAGATGGAAGCCATGTTTTTTCTGAGTAGTGGAAATAACAGTCAATGAGGAAAATGAAAACGGCATCAGTGGGTACCATAAGAGGCTATACTTTTTTGTACTGATACAAACATACCTTTTAAAAATGATTAAGTATATAAAGGTATTTCAAAAGGATAGGATAAAAAATACGAGCTCACAAAGGGGGAATAAGAGTGTAGAACAGCTGAAAGGGCCCCTCAGTTTCAGTCCGAGTATGAGAATAGGACACTCTAAAACACTTTAAAAATCTCTAACTGCCCAGAGATTTCTTTGTTTTGGATTGTATTTTCCTTTTCTTTTTTTTAAAGCTAAAGGTGAAGTGCTGTCATGTTACAATTTTGTTTACTGGAAGCAAAATTGACCAAAAGAAACTGTCCTTAAATTGAAGTTTAAAGTTGGAACTTCATGAAAAGACAGTCTTTATAAATGATCGAATTGGCGTGTCAGGGTAAAAGACAGGAATGTAAGATTAGGCAAACCAGGATTTTCTCTGCTGTGATTGCCCTTGCTCTTAAGAGCTCATTCTTTCTCTTTGACTATTAGCCCATGGCAGTTGACTCAACTGGGGAGGTCAGCTTCTCAGCCGCCCAAGTCTCAGAAAGAAAAGACAGAAACACGTAACCTGAAATGACACAGCCGCTGATGCAGCTTGTTGCTCTGCTTGCTTATATTTTGAAGCATATCATGTGAGCTGAATTGCAAAGAATAGCATTCGACAGGGTGAAGGGTCGCATACACTGAAGAGAAGGCAAGATTCTTGGTGAGGCAAAAGTCTGAAGGATAAGTGCCTTTAGCATCAACCGAAAGTCTTACTGTATAATATGACCTCAACAAAATTGGACAGTGCTGCATAGTCAAGAGAGGGATAGCAAACTGAAAGAACTGATTTAGTGGTGTTGCCATCTAGCTAGCTTACTTACGAATTATTTCTGATGACTTTAATTTCAACAAAGCAGGACTAATTCCTTTATCCACATTTCCATCTGTATCTTTGCTGGATGTTTGGGGATGGAACAGTCCAGTAGCAAAAGGGAAGCAGATTCTTTCCTATGTGGCTTCAAGGAAACACTGTGTATTAGTATGGGACTGGATAACTAGTTATCTAATATCTAGTTACTTTATATATTTGAGCATAAATTTAACAATCAATGATACTGATTTAAGAGACTGATTTTGTCAATCAAATGACATTTTGGAGGTAGATAAAAACTAAAAACTAAAAATTATCCTGCCTGGCTAATACAGTCCTTTGGTTGTTGTTGTTGTTTTAAGACAAGGTCTCATTCTGTTGCCCAGACTGGAGTACAGTGGCGTGTTTATAGCTCACCACAGCCTTGAACTCCTGAGCTCAAACAATCCTCTTGCCTTGAGGTAGGTAGGACTACAGGTACACCACGATGTCCAGCTTTTTTTCACTTATTATTATTATTTATTTATTTATTTTTTATGTAGAGACAAAGATCTCACTATGTGGCTCAGGCTGGTCTCAAATTTCTGACCTCAATCAATCTTCCCTCCTTGGTTTCCCAAAGTGTTGGGAATACAGGCATGAGCCACCACGGTCAGCCAACACAGTACTTAACACAGTATTTTGCCTACAGAAATTACTCAGGAAATACTCATTTAAACTGTAGCTCAATTTCCTCATTTTCCAAATGAATGTATAATTTCCTCTATATAATATTGTGCTTCTGCTTTCACAAAATGGGTTTAATATATGTAAAACCATTTTGAAAAATAAAATGAAACATTTTTATTAATACTTTTCTATTGAGTTTAACATTTATCCCATGCCTGCTATGTACCAAGTGCTCTGCTCATTTATTTACTAGAATGGTATGGATATGGTCTCTACTTAAAAGAAAAATAATCTTTTTCTCTTTAATTTACTTTATCCCTGTTGAAGTTTTCGTAGACCCCCTTGATTTAAACTATTGACACATAGATTGAAGCTTGTATACTTTGAACTTATCTTGTATTTTTCTATTGCTTCAAACTTTTGGTTCTCTGATTGGTTTTTACTCTCTGATTGGTTTTTAATCTCTGATGGGGCTGGGACCAGGTCATAATCACATGGGAGCTTCCTTCAAACCACAGTCTCTTCTAAGATTCTGCAATATCCCCTAGGAGTGCTACCCCGATCCTATAATTACTGCAATATAAGTGGCTGTCATTTCCAAGTGTGTTTCTTTCCAATGTGTTTGAGGGTGGTCAAAATAATAGAGATCCTTGTTCCCGACAGATCCTTGTTTCATGGTTAGAATGCACTTCACCTTTGTCATGTACTATGGACCCCCATCATTAATTGCTATCATAGGAAATCTATTTATTCTTTGCCAGCACCATTAGAAAGACTTCATAAACCAGATAAAAGTGCTTTCTCTTAAGCAGAAATTTTAAATGATGTTTTGTAGCATAAAGTGACAAAATATGTATTTAAAAATTTTCCATCCCCAAATTCATTAGTTTCACCAAGTGCTTCCAGCCTCCATCTTAATCCTTTTCCTCTTTAACTTTAGACCCCAAATTAACGTCTCCAGAGCTCCCTACAATGTATATTGTTTCTTGAGAGGGAAAACAAACCCCCACCAAATTCCTGTAAAGGATACTTAATAAATAGTCATTACATTCCTTCAATAACTTTGCCATTAAGCTTGCATTGAGTTTGTGGCTAACATTTCTAAAATAATCTCAACTTTTTATTCTTATTGCTACTGAGTTGGATGTGTCTTTCATTGTGGCTAGATGAGGGACATAAAATCAGTGGTAAAGCCACAAATTACCAGATAAATTTGAGAATATGAAATAGGAATACAATCACATTTTCTTTGATTATGATTAAAATTTAGAAATCTCTATTTAAATCATCTCTACTTATGAAAAGCAAAAATGTTTGCCTTTTGCACTATGAAAATTTTATTTTAAAAGTTATTCTGTTCAAGTTTTCTGTTTTAAAGTTTAGCTGTATAGTTTTTGTTTTAAGAGTTTATAATTCTTGTTCTTGGAGGGAAAAGAGTTAATATTACAAAATTTGCTTATATTAAATATGTCCTTTTTGCATGTGACCAAAATCATTGGTTCCTAGGTATGTTTTGCACCTGATCATATCCTATGATTTTAGTTCTCCATTCCTCATCTTTGAATTGCCACTGATTTCAAATCCCTGTCTCCAAAACAATATAATGACCATTCTATGTTAGTCTATCTTCAAAACATTCCCACTTGGTCCTACATTTTATCAGCCTTCACATTTTCCTGAAAATGTCCCCTAAATGAACCACAGAGGATTCTGTGCTAAATGCCCAGGACCACAATTTGGGAATCATTACTCTGTGTGACTGATTTCTCCCCAAACACTTTGATCATTTAAAAATGATGGCCCTTGCCGACAGCACTAATGAGCAAACTCGTGCTTTGTGGTTTATACACAATGGAGGTTTAAAAATGGGCTCAGAATTGGACTCCCTCTTTAGTCTTCCAAGGGGAACATTAGTGAGAGAGTTATTTTTAAAAAATTAATATTATTTTGGCAGCTTCCCTTGATTTGAATATGAAATGGTGTTAAGAAGGTGACCAGTGAAATGATTTTCTCTTTTCTTTGTAGATGTCTGTAAACAGTGGAAATATGAAAATGTTTCTATGGACTTTCTAGAGCCAAGGATCTAGTGGCCCCTCACCCAGTAATAACAGCCAAGAGGTTATTCTGCAGCTCCTTTCACTTAGTGTCCAGAAAGATAAACATAGGGTTAAATAATAGCATGTTTTTGTTTTTTCTGATATGGTGCTAAAGCAAATGTAAGCATTTCACTAGCTTACTATTTCTTGGGTAAGACTCATTTGTCTGTGTAAAATGCCTTCAAAGACCAAGAGGAAGCCAAGGCCACAGGGATTTAGAGAAGGGCTAGAGTCCCCACTTTCCTTCGCCTTTTCCTTTAATCCTGACTGTTTACAGCCCTTAGAAGGTGCATTAGGGAGTGAGTCTTCAATTTAAAGCCTTGAGATCAGAAGGGTATGGCCGCTACTTTAAAAAGGTATTGTTCGGATAAAGAATTCAGGGGTTCTTTTGATGAAAATACTAGCTAACATCAATTGAGCGCTTATTACACACTGTTTGCCCTTGAAGTCACTTCAGAAGTATTAATCCATGTGATTGCCCCACAACTCTAGGAAATAGAAGCTATTATTGTCTCCACCTTGTAGATGAGGAGACTAAGACACAGAGACGTTAAACGACTTGCCCTAAGCCACGAAGATGAGTGGTGCATGCAATCTTTGAATCTACTAGTTGCTACCATTGTAATTTTGTAAAAAGTTATTCTCTGCTGAATCATACTTACAATTCTTTTTGTATGCCACTTACACTGAAGGATCTGATAGGGAAGTGGGACTTTTCATGATGTAAATTGATGGGTGAGAGCTCTCATTTATTCAATTAGGTGTGAGAATAGCCTGGTCCCTTTCTCTTTCTTTCAACCTTTTGGAAAAAAAGTTTCTTTCTAAAATGTTACATTACATTGTAATCAATATTTATGTTTATGGAAGTTAAACATGAAGTTAAGACATTAGTCTAGAAAGCTTTTGATTCAACACAGCATTTCTCTGACTTCTCTACCTGCCTATTCATCAGTTCTCCTTCCTAGAGGCAACTGCCTTCGACAGCTTTGATTTTTGTTGCTTCTTTTTTGTATTAATCTTTTATTTTTAAATATTACACATATACTGTTTTCCCTGATTTATCTGTTCTAGGCATTATGCACTTTCTGTTACTATAGTTTAATTTCTCGTTTACACCTCCCAGCTTCTTCCCTTCCCTCTATTGTTTCATCATAGTTTTTTACAATTTTTAGTTCAATTACTAATTGACATTATTGTTATTTTCTAAATATTTCCAACGATGTCAATAATTATATAAACATAAATTTCTTTGTATTCAATTTTCTTGGATGGAGTAAATGATTGCCTTCATTTTAAATTCACTTATATTTTATCATAACTATAGCTATTTTTTCCAAAAATATCAACAAAATTGCCAAATTCCTATTTTTTTTCCAAACACTGAAATATTAAATAATGTAGTGCCTCCTTTTTAAAAAGTTTCTTCCCATCGTTCTCCATCTTCTTGCTTAATACATCTTGAACTAAAGGCTCTGTTGGCCTAACATGCAGTGCAGAACATGGAACTTCTTGTTGCCATGTTCCCATGTTCCTGTGCCTTATTTTTTTTTTGTCTATTACTATTATTATTATTAGTCTCCCAGGCTAGAGCACAATGGCATGATCTCAGCTCACTGCAACCTCCACCTTCCAGGTTCAAGCGATTCTCTTGCCTCAGCCTCCTGAGTAGCTGGGATTACAGGTGTGCACCACCACGCCTGGCTAATTTTTTTTTCTATCTTTTGTAGAGATGGGGTTTCGGGGTTTCATCATATTGGCTAGACTGGTCTCAAACCCCCGACCTTGTGATCCACCCGCATCGGCCTCCCAAAGTGCTGGGATTACAGGCATGAGCCTCGGCGCCCAGCCCCTGTGCCTTATTTCTAATGTATTTTTCCCTTGGTCAAATCCTTCATTTTTACCTAAACACTTCCCCTAGATGTTTCCAAACAAGAATATAGTGGAAATAAACACATTTAGTCCTTCCATATCAGGAAATGTCTCTACCTAATGCTATCATTTGATTGATAATTTGACAAATTATTTAATTATAGGGGGACAATATTTTCTTCTCAAATTTTGAAAGCATTCTTCTAGCCTCCAATCAGTTTCAGAAGAGTCAAATATGATTTTGATTACCAACTTTTTGTTGTAAGTGATTACTCCCCCTTCCTCTCTCTCACACATACACTATTTTTGGAAGATTTTACAATCTTTTCTTAGCCCCCGTGTTCTGTAATATATGGTCCTACTTGTTTGCTTATTGTACTGTGCACTTGGTAGTCTCTTTCAATCAGAGGCTCATATCGTAAAATTTGGAGACATTCTCTTGTACTTCATGTTAAATTTCTTTCCGGCTATTAAAAAAAAATTGTTCTTTTGAAGTTTTCTATTAGGCAGATGTTGAACTTCCTACCTTCCTACTTTATTCTCTGATCTTTTCTTTCTCTCTCTTTTTTTTTTTGGAGACAGAGTCTCATTCCTCATTGCATCCTCTGCCTCCCAGGTTCAAGCGACTCTCCTGCCTTAGCCTCCCAAATAGCTGGGATTACAGGCACTGGCCACCAAACCCGGCTAATTTTTGTGTTTTTAGTTAGGACGGGGTTTCACCATGTTGGCCAGGCTGGTCTCGAACTCCTGACCTCAAGTGATCCACCCACCTCAGCCTCCCAAAGTGCCGGGATTACAGGCATGAGCCACCGTGCTCGGCTTTGATCTTTTCTTTCTCCTCATGTCTTAGCTTTTCCTGATATTTTTGGGTCACTTACTTTTTCCTCCAGAAATTTGCTTGATTTAAAAAATATATTTACATTTTTACTTTCCTAATGCCACTCTCTTTTATTATTATTTCTGTTTTTATGAACCCTATATGTTTTCTTATCCCAATTATAGTGCTAATAGTTTTTGTTTGTTTCTTTCCATCTGTTTCTTGTGATTTTTCTGCTTACTTTGAGTTTCTTTCTGTGTTTGCTTATTTGGATATTCTTATTTCATTTCATAACTTTTTCTAAAGACTGTAAGCTTCATGAGAGCAGAGGGTGTTTTATTCAGCACTTGAAACAGTGCATTGCACATATTATTCAATGCTGTTATTCATACAATAAATATTTCCTTAATTATTAGTTGTAAGTTAGTAAGTAGTTAATGTATAATAACTCATACCTGCCTATTTGCATTTTTAAAAGAGGCATTTAAAATGCTGGTTAAAATTTCCTTGTGTTTGGAGCCGGGGCACTGGACTTCTTGACTGACAGTCTTCTCTAAATCAATCACATGAGTAAGCTGACTTTTCATTGGGGATATCCAAATTTTAGTGTCTGCAGGACCTGGGAGCCATTTACTTCTGCTAGAGAAGACTCCTCCAAATTTCCGGATGAAGGGATATATTTTTGCCTTTGATGGATCTGGGAGGTTGACTGAGGATGGGGACTAAAAGTCTTATTGCTAATGAGGTAGATTTTAATCCCCTAGTTTGCAGTCTCACACTCACCTCTTCCCTCTGCAATGTCAAGTGACTTTGAGTCTAGACTCTAGAAGCTTCCTTGTTTAATCTTGTCTCATGAAGGTCTGGGAGCTATCACCTGACTATTTGCAATGAGTGAGTAAGCCTGGGACTCTAGCCTATCTGAATGATGGCTGTTGTAGGCAGTCTTGACCATGTCTTCCAAGGTACCAGGCACTACCAAGTGATCAACCTCTTGGATATTCTGTAGCGAAAGGCAAATTTGTTAACTTCTTTGTCATTAATACCTTCATCCCCACAACTGCAAAGACAGGTTCTAACTTCTTTTATTTTACAAAGTCATTACAATGCTTTCATATACCTTCTATCTTCCAAAAATTTCTGAGACATATTATTCCCTTTTGTTCACATTCACATTCTCTATGAGTTTGTAAACATAACACATTTTGAGTATTTTACTGTGATATCAGTAGGATTTCAATAGGTAGGGAAGATTAAGATAGATGATCAATGCACAACTTTCAACTAGAAATCTATCCTAACATCTTTACCTCAGCTAATGTAATATCTGTAACAGATCATAACTAAACATTGTTTTCCAGTTTCAGGATTCAACAAATAAAAATGCATAACTACTTTTGAATGAATAGAGTGGTAAACACAAACCTTTAGTCATCTCCCTGATTTCCGAAGTATTGCTATCATTATTTCACCTTAGATAATGTTCTAAATGGTTATAAAAAAAAAACCTTATCTGAAACATGATTAGAATAGAAAATAGGCACTTGATTATATGTAAAATAACAGAGTAAAAGTGTCATAAATATTATTCCATATCTTAATCTGCAAACAATACAATGTAAAGGATAGTGAGCTAACAGGTATTTGTTGAATATCTACTTTGAGAGGCAGTAGGTACAGCATTTGAAAGTTTTGGGGACAGAATGCATGAGGTTTTTAATCAGATGAATCTGGGCTAACCAATAGACTCTGACTCCTACAAACTTTGCAACATTTTCCCACTTGTCTTAGATTCATCATTGATGCAGCTGAGGCAATGATCATAACTACCTCATAGCATTGATGGAACATGGTACTTGTTAAACACTATTGGCTCTAGAACAAAATAACCTGTGTTTGAATCCCACCTGTTACTTAATAGCTGCTCTCAGTCTAGCTCAACTTCCTTCAATGCTGAATTTAGGTGATGTAGAGGAGTAGATTTTATTCTTTCAGTTGGTGAGATAATAAGATTTAGATTTAGATAATGAGAGTTTTGACATTAGGCTGATGCTAGAACAGGACAAGACTTGGGAATCATGGGAGGGAAAGATATGGTTTGTGTGAGGCAAATTATTGAAAGTCAGAGGTGAGATTGGGATAGGCAGAATTTGAAGATGATCTTAAGATTCCTGCGTCCTGGTGAACATGCCCTGTATACTCCCATCTCCTTGTGTGTTTGAAGGTTTTTCTAATAAAATGCTTTCCAATGTCTTAGAAGAAAATGGTTAGAATTTCTTTTCAAGGAAAGAAATAAATCATTTCAAAAGAGTTTATACAAGCATGAAAGAATTTCATAAATATATTGGTTTAATGATAATTATCAATTTACTAGAATGTATTTACCCATTTACTGGAATATCAGCTGAAAGATGAATAATACAGTTGGTATGGGGAAGATCATAATTATGAAGGCTTACCAGGTGCTCTAAGCTATATATGTATCAATTTTTAAATTTCTTTTACAATCTTATGAGGTATAAATACTATACCATGTCATATTTTGATAAAATAGAAGTACCAAGAGGTTAAATAATTCATTCAGAGGATAAATGATAATAGAATATAAGACAGTCTAAAACAATTATACACATAAGTATAATTCTATTAGAAGCAGAAATGTATCTATAACTATATTCATATCTGTATCTATCTATAAATATATACATTTTTTTGAGATGGAGTCTCGCTCTTGTCACCAGCCTGGAGTGCAGTGGTGTGATCTCAGCTCACAGCAATCTCTGCCTCCTGGGTTCAAGTGATTCTTCTGCCTCAGCCTCCCAAGTAGCTGGGACTACAGGTGCGCGTCACCACGCCCAGCTGATTTTTGTATTTTTAGTAGAGACGGGGTTTCACCATGTTGGCCAGGGTGGTCTCCATCTTTTGACCTCATGATCTGCCCACCTGGGCCTCCCAAAGTGCTGGGATTACAGGAGTGAGCCACCACACCGGCCCACCTATCTGTATTATTATTTCCAATCAAAAGGTCAGGTTTTTTTTCTGTAGAAGAGGAACCTAAGCTCCAAGTATTATATATGCTACACAGGTCAAAGAACTAGTATCCAAAGTAGGATCAGTTATTTCAATTAAAGACTCATTGTGGGGGGTCATTTTGAAAATTCAATCTTATTTCAGTAAGAGTAGATGTCAAAGCTCCTAAGAGAAATTATGGAAGTCCACTTGGAAAAGGCTTGCAACTGACTTGGTTCATATTTTAAAAAGAATGATGAATATGTTTCTAACAAGGTATCTTAGGGTAAAGCTATTGAGGTTTATGGTGAATTCAAATAAATAATAGGTCACATATATAAAGAGGTACAATATAAAAGTTGAAAGGCCAATTCCAATATTGTGTTATACACTATGCTAAGTATTGCAGATTTAAAGATGAATAAAACATGCCCCTTGCCCTCAAGAGTCCCTTGATAGGACATCTGCTTTTCTTCGTTTTCAAGAAATTAGTTTTATGTGATTCTTACTGTTACAACCTTGGGATGTGACAAGTTGTGAGAGAAATGATTTATCAGGGAACTTTGATAGCGAAATCATATCACAGTGATCAGATTAATGAATTTTAGATCAATCTACTCATTCTTTTTTCTATTTTCATCAGAAACTCCTGAGCTAACTCCCAATTTAGCTTCAAATAATATTTTTTCAACTATACTGATTTACCTCTTCTTTGACTAGTTCTCTTTTAGAATACATCTAAGTAAGTGGTGCTAACCTGGAGGTAAATGAAGGACCCATCTTTTATAAAAATGTGTTGCCTTGAAGAATTTTTTTGACAGAAAAAAACGGCAGACTTTCTCTTTTAAACCGTATGTTCTTACATTTCTGATATCTGGAATCAACAGCTTGCCAGAAACGTTTCCAATCAAAAGCCAGACTAACCCATAAAGGTGTCCAGCGAAGTCTGTTCTGATTACTGAAGATGTTGAACTAGTCTTGACTTCAAACAGTAGATATTTCTACACTTTAGTGGTATATGACAGCTCTATTCATTCCACAATGTCAAATTCTTTGGTTTTGGCCATTGGGTATTTATGCACTTCTGGCTAGGGAAGCAGAGAAGCCTAATTTGATTCTGGAGCCAAAAGTTTTTAGGCCCTGTTCCTTTGGAACTTGGACTGGAGAATGTTGGCACTGTATAAAGACTAGGACAGATCAAGTAGTCACACATAACTAACTGACTCAACAGAGCATATTCAGAGAGAAAGATCATGCCTACACATTGGATAACCATTCTCCAAGGCAGACTGACAACACCCTGAATTCAATCACCCTTAAATAAACACACAAGGAAAGCACGGCTTTAACATACCTTCCGGCACAGCTCTCCAATACTGCCTGATTGGGTTTAGTGCCATAGGCCAGGCTGCAGATGCAGCCATTACTGTTGTTCTTACTTATGTCTGTCTGCTGTCTGCTAACAAGCATTCATATGCTTTGGATCATTAAAGTCACAACCTCCTATGCCAATCTATTCCTCTCCATGGGTTTGCTGTAGATTAGAAAGAGAGATGCTATTTCTGTTTCTTTTTCTTTCCATTAAGACCTCCAGTCAGGTTTATTTCTGAGGTCTGAATATCATAGCTTGCACCCTTGCCCTCATTGAACATATAAATTGTGCTCCCATTAAGCTTGTTCTTTTTGCTTGATTTATTTCCCTTGCTGTTGTACGTGCCTTTTCAATGCAAGGCAAATGATTTGTGCTGGAACTGCAACAGACAAAAGTGCTGTAACTTAAGCTGCTTCCTGATGCCACTGCTATCTATGAGAGGTCTGCTGTACTTACACCCATGGTAAATATCTTCTGACAGACTCCAGGTGGTCAGGATTTTCACAATCCAACCCATTTCAGTGTTAGCACTTGTCATGTGGGGCTCTGTGAATTCTTCCCTTTCATCTTACTGTTGGTGGCAGGTTGGATAAATTTGGACATACCGTACAAGGCCACATGTGTCCACAGGTATAATCGAAGGTGGAGAAACACAAGTTTCTCTTTCAGGGAAGCACAGAGGACAGATATTGTACAGAGAAAAAAAGAAAAAAAATTTGTCACTTGTAGTATTATGCAGGCTGCCCATCTAAACCCATCATTGCCTGGCACCTACACACTAAGGGCAAGAATCCAGCCAACTTGTGAGTGGGCACCGTGCCATTTGAGCAGATGGGCATGGAAGTCGGCAGCCAGTAGACCATGTATGTGCATCAACGGTGGGTGTTGAGGGCACGATTCCCAGAGGAGAATGTCCTAACAGCTGTCTGGCCTGAGCCAACATACTTACGACCAAGGAAAAGTGCCATCCTTCAATCCTGCTGAGTTGGATTAACCTTCAGAACTAAATCTGCTTTTTCGGCAGCAGAAGGTGAGTTTAGGGTCTCTGAAAACCTCAAAGAACAAGTGAAGAAAGGAAACTGGGAGGATACAGTTATTTGCTATTGACTAAAGATACTGAGGACATTCAATATGCTTATTTTAAATCTTTGACTGATAACCTGTGAATTCTTGAAAGAATGTTATAATTGTTCAAAGCTTGGCTTCCCACAATACTGTTAGAAGTGACCTTCCAACACAGGCAGACCATTTTCAGTGAGTTAACACTTTTCCACCTTTGCATTAAGAAATAGTGATGTATGAAGAAAGGTGTCAGTGGACTACTGACAGCTGACTGTGGGTAGATACCTTTGTCAAACTTGACATATCATGGATTAAATTAGATATATTGTGGGTCAGAGCTTTCATAAAAGAGAATTTCTTCTTCAGTGATGGAACATACACTTGAAGAAGTAAGAAGTAAACTTCCTATTTCAACCAAAGCCTTTCTGGGCAATGAAAGAAACATTTATATTTGAGACTGAAAATTAAGCCTGATTCTAATTTAAGAATTTCCAGACAGTTAAACATCATTAAATTAGATAGAAATTGTTTCTTTCAAACATAGCCAATGGTGATTTGACAATGATTTGTTTTATTTGGTTAGGAATAGGTAGATAATTTTAGCATTCAGATCCTTAATTATTTTCTATGTTGTTTTCTTATGAGGTATTTGTGAGGTAGTTCTTGGTATTGTTTTCTGTTGTCTTAAATCTTTTATTTTAAATATAACATATGACTTGAGTTGTGGAGACAATGTCAGTTTGGTTCAAGATTACCCACCTACATTTTCTTAATCTACTCCCTAAACTATTTCATTTTGTTTATATCAAGAGAATAAGTGCTTATATCATTGGGGGTGAAAGAGATGAATAAGTTATTTTATCTGCTAATAGCAGGAACTATAGCTTTGGCTTTGATTAATTATATAATGTCTTAAATCTAATACCATTAGTAATATTATGAGTAGAATAAAATGTTTATATGTCTATTTTGGCCCTGAGTTTCTCATTGTACCAATTTAGAAATTCATGACTAAAAAACAAGTGATTCTACAGAGAAAAACCAAGAAAATTACATTATCCAGGCATCTCTGAGTTTCTTGGCTCTGGTGTTTCTTATCTTAAAAGCCGATTTGAAGGCTAAAATTGTGGTATGTCCAGGTTCCATATGAATGACCCCTCTCAGTCTGAGAAAACTTCTAGAGAGAAACAATCTACTGAAAATACACAAAAAAGATAGGGGAAAGCTAAAGGGAATGGTATTCAGCAATAAGCAAGAAAATGTGTGTATTATCTATAATTTTTATTCAAATAGTAAGGTCACGAGGCAGTTTGATTTTCTTTGTGGAACACATGTGTTTTGGACTAAATAAAGCAGAGAAAGAATATTAAGGAGTTAGAATAATTTTAGCAAACCCTTCCCGTTGGCTATCTGGGATATAGGAAAATGTGGTGGAAGCTGACTTTAACTCAGCTAGACTTACCCCAGGAATGAGAGGCTGGCAGGTATTGCAGGTGACGCAGATGTTTATCAAAAAAAAAAATCCACACATTTTTGAAAAGCTGATAAACTTTTATTTGTCCTCAAGAAGGTTTTTGAATCATTTCCTTTCATTTTGTGCAGGGGATAGAAAAGAAAACAAGAGAGTGTCAGATTTCTGACTGACAATAACATACAATCCAAAGAGGCTTAGGGAAGAGCCCCCCTCCCCCCAAAAAAGAGAGAACATTTGTTTCTGGATGTCCACTATGGCAATTGAATGATATTGTGGGCAGATGGAGGAAAGTGGAAATGTGAAACAATTTCTTTATCATACATTAATAAGGAACAAAACAGAAAAATTGGGTCTTTCTTTGGTTTATGATATTTGCTCCCATTAGGATTATGAAAAGATGCATTTAGATAGTGTTAGAATAATTGTGGGACATGGATAAATTTTACATGTGTTCACAAATAGTTAAAATTAGAAGATTAACTGTAAAGAAAAAAAAAAAGCTTCACTAACTTTCCTTAATTTCTGATTGTAATAGCTTTAAGAAATCGAATTTGGCAAAATAAATGAAGATTTGAATGTAAGAATTGGGATACACCAAAAAAACTTTTGAGAAGCTGTAAAGATAAAAACTAAACTTAACCACGGATTTATTTCTGCTTTTCATCCAAGTATCCAGGGACGTTGCTAATGGGAGGTACGCCTCAGAAACGTACATGTCTGTGAAAATGTTGGAACAAACTAATGCTTTTCTTCAAGTGATTTTATTTCAATTCTAAGCCACAAGATATAAACTTTCATCAAAAATGGTAATCTATTTAAAATCAGAGCTGTGTGGAATGTTTCATGTTTATGTATAACTTTCATAGTAGACCCTCCTACACAAGGAAAATAATATGCCCAAATTCTGTTATTTTTACAGTATGTAATATATCACATACTAATCCCGCCCATCAGTTTCATATCCTTTAAATAGATAAAAATGAAAAAGGAATGGAAGAAAAAATGACGACACTTTGAAAAACTGACTTTTTAATTCCTCTTTTTGGAGAAAAAGATATCTGAAAAACTTAATTATGATCTATATCCTAACAAGAACAAAGAGGAATTTGAAGGAAAATAGGCATTATATATTCAGAATACTATCTTTTTCCATTTTCCTTTGCACAATTAGAAAGCTAAGTACCTGGGGAGGGGAAGAACAGAAGTAGAAAGGGAGAGAGTGGTGGGTGGTGATAAATAAGGAAAAACACAGATTTTCAGTAATACTAGGTTCAAAATAATCCAAGTCAGAAGAAATTTATATTTCAAGTTTTTTCAATGGTAGTTACAAATCATTCCTATTTGCAGGACGTGATAATTCAATAGGAAATAGCGCCATTGAAAACAAGATTGCCCACACGCAGTAAAAGATAAGGTCGGACATTTTTTTCTCCCCAAAAGAAGGGTTACCATCAGTTCAAACATTTATTAGGAAAACTCAGTTGCTTAATATGCAGAATATTGTAATAAAAATAATTTAAGACATAGTTATGCCACCTTGAATGAAACTCTTAATAAACAGGTCAGAGAAACAGAGTTGTCAGGGCCCCTTCTCTTTTTATAAAATATTGCAAGTAAGTTAGAGGTAGAAATTCACAAAATTTTTCAAATGGGAATTTTAGCATGATATTGAACCCAACATTCCATCATTTATAAATATAAGTACTAGCAAAATAAATGAGGCTGTTAACATTTAATTATACAATAGACATATATACATGTTCTCTTCTGTTTAGAGGGGGGACTTACATACTATGTAAGTAACAAAATAAAAGAGATTCATGTAAAAATAATACATTAAAGCTTCTCAGAAGCTTTACAGAAATGCTTCTGTTTTTGAGAGAAAATAATTTATTGAAATAAAGTTGTATCAAGCTGCTGCTAATATTATTCTTCTATTCAAGTTTTCAAAATTCAATAATTAATGAACAATTCTAGCAAAAGTGAAAAGGACTGAAGACCAAATGTTGGAACCCTCCTTTGTCTGCATTCTGAAACTTAATCTAAGCAACTTGAAGAATAAAATGTAAGGTTTTGATATCAGATACGTTTAAAAAGTTCTGAGATTGTTGAGGAAGACTTTAAACTACTGTTTAAAATGAAATTCTCTCTGCAGTACTGGTAGTAGAGATTTTATAACACAAGCAAGTATATTTTGATCACCTACTATTAGAAATTACTGACATATGGATGTGCTAAATGTGAAATGTTTTCTGGATAGAAATAAATGGTTCATAAGGACATCTAATGTTTCAAGCTGGAATATTTGTCAAGAGTGTGTCCCATAATAACTATCAAATTATCAGATAATAATAAGCTATTAATCAATATCTATATAAGTACTATAACATTTTCTGTTATTTGTACTATGGCTTAGGAGAGACTTTTTTCCCTTCAAACTTACTTGATGAGATTTTGGTTGACCCAAGTTTTCTTTGTAATTATTATTTCAATTAAGTATATTATGTAAAGACAACCTGAAATATCCTAATTTTTCCTGATATCCATGCAAACCAATTAAGCCATTTTGGATCCAGAATTTCCTAAATCATAAGTCTCAGTCAACATAATCTGATTTGGAGTGATCACATATTTCTTGGCCTAATGCTTTACTGAGAACAACATTAAAGCAAAGACAGGTGATGAAAGCTCTCTTTTTTCAACATCTTCATAACCTGGTTGAAAATGATAGATTGGCTAGTTTATTGATTTAGGAATGATCAGCAATATTATTTTCCCTAAAGGAGTATTAAGATGATTCATAACAGATTTGAAACCTGATTTCTAGCATCCTGTATAAATGTGTACAAATTTATAAGTCTGACTCTAAATTTCTACCTTAGAAATAGCCTTTTATGCACAGGGAGGGTCTCAACTTTGAAGCTCCCCAAGAATTTAGTGACTGCTTACACACACACACACATACACACACACACAGACACTTATATTGCTGAAGAAACAATAAAGTGTCATAGTTGAGCTTATTCTTAGATCTCAGTTAAAATACCACCTATGCCTTTCATTAGCTATGGGTTTTCAAAGTTACTTAAACTGTATTTACACTTCGATACTTATAAAAATGGTTAGTATTATTAACCTTTTCAGGTTTGGGTGAGAATTAAACATGCTAATAAATGCAAAACATACAGAACCATGCCTGGCAGACAATAAGTACTCAATAAATGTTAGCATACAATATTATCTTTGTATACATTTCTCAATTTGCATTCTTATTTGTACCATGGACTCAACAGGCCCCTTCGAAGGTGAAATAAGTATGTGTTCAGTTTCTATTTTGAGTCTTCTGATTTAAATTTGTTTCCCAAACTCTAGTCATTCACTTACTATGTTTGTGAGTTTTTTCCATATTTCATACCATAAATTACTTATTTAACTATATTATTTAAACTTAAATAGCTTTATTTTAAAATAAAATATATTCATATCACTAGTAAATGGTTTTGGTGTGATACATTTTTCTATGAAACCTTAGGGTTTTATAATTCATTACAATGAAAACACTCATCAGTTAAAATAATCTCTCATGCCCCAATAATATGTACACCACACATTTCCAAACATTACCTTAAACAAAAGCTTTCTATAGGTGAGTGGAGGGGAATATTTAGAGACAATATTTAGAGCCCATAAGAATTTAGTAGTGGTCAGATGAAAGAGGGCATGGAGTTAGCCATAGAATAAATGGTTCAACTGACATAGTTGAAGGCCAAGTGCCCACTTATCAATGTTGTGGAGACATTTACTTGCTACTTCTCTAACACTTAAAACTTGAGATTCTTTACTTTCCAGGAGAGTTACTTTTGCCCTAAGACTGGAAATCTAGCTGGGTTTTAAGGAAATAGAACAAAAAAACTCCTTCCATCTTGGAACTCTTCCACTCTTGAAAGTTAAATATACGACATATGTATGAAATTTTCAGTGGAGAGTATAAATCTTAGTATAATGAGTAGTAATTAAGAGTAGTACATTCTAAATGTATAGCAAGATAAAATAAATTTCTGTTTTTAAAGAGGTTTAGATACTAAATGCATATATTCTTCCACTCCTGAGAAGAAGCTGAAGTATCAGTGGATAATTAATAAGTCTGAATTTTGGGTTTCTAGGATCACTCCCATTAACTAAGTAGTCTGCCCTCAGTTTCCTTATGCATAAGACCTTTCATTTAGACGTTAATTGAGCATCAATTATGGGTAACATATTTAAGGTAATGCTAGCAGCTGTAAAATCCTCTAAAATAGATGGAAGTTCCAAAAAATAGAAGCTTATTCTCACTTATGTAACAGTTAGATGAAAGTTTTCTGCAGGAACTCCCTCTGCAACTTTTCTCTTAAATATAAAATCATTCCACAATAAAAATTTACTAAAGAAAACAAAGTGAGTTTTACTAGCCTAGGTATGGTTTTCCCCACATGGTGATTCAGAGTCCAGACTCCTTCCATCTTGCATCTTCATCCCTCCATAGGGCCTTGTTCATTGTTTTCCCAGCCAGGGTATGAGGAAAGAGAGGACATGGAAGGGAAACACTCGCTGGTTAATAGCCTTAGCCAGGCAGTGGCTGGCATTGTTTCTGCTCACATCCGTTGGTCTGAACTAGTCACATGGCCACTCCAAACTGCAAGGCAGGCTGCGAAATGTAGCATCTAGAAAAGAGGATGAAATTTTGGTGAACAGCCAGCCTGCCGTTCAGCCCTCCCTACCCTTCACCATATAGCCATTTACACCTGTTTCCCAGCACTTAGCAATCCATCCATCCACCTCCCTGAAGGACACAGCCTAAAGTCCCATCCAGTTACAGCGTCAAACTCAAGTTTCAGAATCTCTAGTGATGAACAGCTCTCTCCGTAAAGTCCAGGTTTTGCGGGAGGAGTGGGGAGACAGCACAGATAAGTGATTTAGAGCTTGAGATATAAGTTCTTTCTCCCACTTTCCCCACTGCATCAAATAGACAACAATGGAGCAATAACTTGGTACCTGGGAAAAACAAACAAAAACCTTTCTCATTTGTAAAAGAAAAAAATAGGTAAACAGCCAACAGTCATTGGATCAAAATGATAATTAAATCCTACTGGTCAGGCTCTGTGAGACAACTTCCCCAGAAGTCGAGACAGTCCCCGGCTCTCCTTTCTGAAATTCCCCATGGCCATTGTTCTCCAGGGTTTCTCGCCCTGCTTTCTGAAGTCTCTTCCTTCTCAATTATCTCCCATAGGCCACCTGTGAAGCGAACACTGGGGAGAATTATATCCTTAGATTTTTACTTTCTTCATAACCCAGTTTTCATAGAGCAAATGTGGGGCCCCAGAGTTGTATAGAGTCATAGAGTTTTTAGGCCAGGATTCTGATTTTTTTTTTTTTTTTGGTAAAACAATTCTCTCAAAATCTTCACAGACATTGATCTGATTCCTTCAGTCAGTTGCATGTGCCAGTTACTAGAACTAAAAACAATAAAGTCCTTTCCTAGACATAGTACTCAGGCATACTTTATTTCTTTAGTTTCTTATACTGCCCTCTCTCCCTCTTTCTCTCTCTCTTTCTCATCCTCCTCATGCCCCTTCTTCCTTCCTTCTCTCTCTCTCCATGTAAATATGAAACAATATTAATGAGAGCTTCTGATTAAATTATAAAACAGTATAAGATTTTATTGTAAATTACCTTTCTCTTTTTGTTTCATTGTAGAATCTGTCTCTCATTCTTCTTCAGGGGAAAGAACATTAAGATTTCTTTTAATTTGTTCCAAAAGCACATAAAGAAAGTGTGATTTTTGAATATTTAAACACATCTGGTTAATAATAGAAGACATGAGACTTAATAGAACGTTGATTCTGAAAAAGCTGAGCTCACATCATCAACAAAAACATTTCAATATGAAATATTTTGTCCTAGTTACAAATCACCTTGAAACATAGAGGTGTGAAACAATGTTTTTATCATGCTTAGAGTCTGGCCAAAAATTCAGATGAAGCACAGCAAGAATAGCTTGTTTCTACCCGACAATATATTTGAGGTCTCTTCTGGGAAGTTTGAAGGTTGGGGGAAACTCAATGGCCAAAAGGCAATCACCGGGAGTTCTTTATTTTATTTTATTTTATTTTTTAGAGTGGGATCTCACTCTGTTGCCCAGGCTGGAGTGCAGTTGTATTGATCATAACTTACTGCAGCCTCGAAATCCTGGCTCAAGTGATTCTCCCACTTGAGCCTCTGGGGTAGCTAGGGACTGACTATAGGTGTGTGCCACCATGCCTAGCTAATTAAAAAAAATTTTTTTTTTTTTTTGTAGAGTTGGAGTCTCACTATGTTGTCCAGGCTAAGGCTCTTTTTAAATTTAATGTTCTATTTTTTAATTATCAGGGGTACATAATGGGTATATATATGTATGGAGTAGTGTGATGTTTTAACATGGTCTATAATATGTAATAATCAAATCAGGATAATTGGGGTATCCATTAACCTGAGCATTTATCATTTCTTACTTCACATGTTCTCACTCATTTGGGGGAGCTATAAAACAATTGATATCATAGAGATAGGGAATAGAATGATGATCACCAGAGCCTGTGAAGGGTAGAGGGCAAGCTTAGTGGTTGATGCTGGTCGTCTGCTGGAACCTCAGCCTTTCTATCAATCGGAAACCTATAAGGCTTTCCATGTGCTCACTCTGTGGGTGTGATTTGGGTTTCCTCCAACATATTTTCCAAGAGTGAGGGTTCTCAGAGGACACAGGAGAATGTATGACATTTTTGTTTTCCAATCTTTGAAGTCATAGAGTGGAACTTCTGCTGAACTTTTTGATTGAAGCAGGCATAAGTTCTGCCCAGGTTAACATGAGAGAACACAGACTCCAACATTTGAAGGAAAGGGGTGTCAAGGTTACATGGTAAGAAGAGAATTGGGTTTGAGATGTGGTTGCAGCCAGCCATCTTTGAGTACATATTTTATTCAATTTAGTCAATGTCCAAAACATTTACTTCTCATTTTATGTCTACTTAATTCACATGCTTGAATAACACTGAATAGGTTATTTTTATGTGTATTCTTACTAAACTCTATTAAGAAAAATTATGTAGTAATATCCAATGTCAATATATTTGCAGATATCCCGACACAGAAGGAATCATTCACAGCATATCTTGAAAGATGTCATTCCTCCATTGGAACAGTTGGTGAGTGGTTAAGTCATTATATTCTTCATCTACTGATACAAAGTAAATCACCACAAAACTCAGCAACTTAGAACAGCTTAGGTTATTATTTCATTTTTCTGTGGATCAGGAACTGGGACATCACTTAGTAGAGGGATCTAGCTTGGAGTCTCTCAAAACGTTGCAACAAAAGTGTCAGCCAGAATTGGGATCTCATCTGAAGGCTTGTGTGGGGAAGGTCTGCTTTCAAGCTCACTTATGTGGTTGTTAGCTGGGTTCAGTTCTTCCAGGAATGTTGGCCAAAGGCTGTTCTTATTTCTTTGCCACGTAGATTTCTCCAAAATAACAGCTTGCATTTTCAAAGCATCCAAGATGAGAAGGCAAGAGGGAGAGTTTGCTAGCAAGATGGAAGTCAAAATCTCTTGTAACCTAATTGTAAAAGCAATATGCCATCACATTTGCCACATTCTTTTGGTTAAAAGTAAGTCATGAAGTCTAGTTCACACAAGGGGAGAGGATTACAAAAGGATGTGAATAATAGGAATCAGAGACTACAGGGGGGCTTATTGTAAATGTTGATAGTCTTTTTTGTTATTGTTGTTGTTGTCTTCAAAAACAATTAATAGACTCAGCAGCCATAAGAATGGCACTTTTTCCCATTTTTTTCTGTATTGTTGTATCGTAGTGGGTAAAAGAGTACCTGAAATATTATAAATAACATAAATGAATAAAGTATTATAGATATCTTAAAAACACATAAGACCAACCTTTCTGATATGTTTTGATACTTCTTTATTTTAATGACCTCTTTTTTGATAAATACAATATGCTTTTCCTCCATACTCATTCGACTTGTCTTTCCTGCTATATTTCATATTGGTCAATATGCTTCCAGTCTTATTGGCTTACAGGATATTGCACCACGATGACTGTATTCCTGTCTATCTCTAGCTATTCCATCCCTGTTGTCTTTGGGATGTCCCATCCTCAGCACCAAAAATAATTTCTTTTTTTGCTTCAGTGTTCGTGTTTTCTATTACTTTTCATGTTCCAGATCCCACATCTTCACTCCAACTATTTCTCCTCACTCTGCTTTACTTTGGGATAAGAATTTCTCAAAATAATTATCTACATTTGCTAATTCTAATTTCTGCCCTTCCTTTGTCTCTTGAACCAACTCTATTTAGGCTTTTATCGCAATCATTCACCTCTTATCCAGGTCACCGATTACCTCCATGTTGTTAAATCCATCAGTAACTTTTCAATTCTCTCTTCAGTAGTTCTATCTGAGCATTTAACCCAATTGATATTTCTCTTCTTGAATCAATTGCCTATTGGGTACCATGCTCACTATTTGGGTAATGGGTACACTAAAAGGTCAACTCCCACCAGTATGCAGTATATCCATGTAACAAATAAGCACATATATCCCCTGAATCTAAATTATTTATTAAAAAGAAACATTTTCCTATCATGGCTACCTGTAAACCACTTTCTCATGACTCTCCAATTAGCTGGAGAGCCACCTCTTTTCAATCCCTTTACTGGTCCCTCTTCATTTTGGAACTCAGTTTTTATTTTTTCTCTCTATAATCATTCCCTAGGGCATCTCATTTAGTGTTGTAGCTTTACAGACCATGTAACACTAGCCACTTTTAAATTTCTATTTCCAGCATAGACCACAGCTTTGAACTTCAGTACTATAAATTCTGGCATTTTTACACAAAATTCTAATATACATCCTAAACGTAGCATATCTGAAACTGATGCCGATGTTTGCCCACACCAGTTCTCCATTTCACAAGTCTCCTCCATTTCACCAGATGCTAACTTCGTTCCTCCAGGTGCTTCAGTCAACACACTAACAGTCATCTTCCCTTGTTTCTGTTGTAACATAAATGAACATCAAAGAAACCAGTTTGCTCTAGTTCAAAATACATCCAGAATCAGTTCATTTCTAACCACCATTACCATCACCCAGTTTGTTGAAATAGTCTCCCTGTTTACCCACTTCCACTTTCTACTGTTTATTTTCAACACAACAGCAGGAGTGATCCTGTTAAAATGTAAATTAGATTATATTACTTAGATTAGTTAGTTTATTACTACAACAGATACCACAGACAAGGTGGCTTTTAAACAACAGAAATTTGTTTTTCATAGATTAGAGGCTGGAAGTCCAAGATCAGCATTCCATTCTGGTCAGGATCTGGCGAGGACCCTCTTCTGGGTTGTAAACAGCTGACTTCTCCTTGTATCCTCACATGGCAAAAAGAGGGCAAGAGAGCCGGGGTTCCTTTTAAAAAGCCGTGAATCCTATTCATGAGAGCTCCACCTTTATGACCTAATTAACTCCTAATAGCATTACACTGGAGTTTAGGATTTCAACATGTGAATTTTAAGGGGAAATAAACATTCGGTCCATCTCACATCACTCCTTGACTCAAAATCCTCCCTGGCTTTTAGTCTACCCCAGGTAAAAGCTGAGAAACATCCAGTGGTTCACTAGGCCCTAGAAGATTCATCAATCTCCCCAGTCTCACCTCTCCCTTTCTTCTCCTCTCTCCTGCTCCAATGAAGCTGATACCTCTGCAGGGCCATTCCACCTGCTTTTGCCTCTATCTCTTTATTTATTTATATGGTGCCCAGAAATTTGAATATCTCATATGTTCCTTTGCTTCACATCTCTGCTCTGATGTCACCTTTTTACATAGGTCTTCCCTAATCTCCCTTAAAAAAAATAATGAAACAAAAACAAACAAACAAACAAAACCCAGAGGGGGCAGGTGTGGTGGCTCATGCCTGTAATCTCAGCACTTTGGGAGGTCGAGGCAGGGGCTCATTTTCGGTCAGGAGTTCAAGACCAGCCTGGCCAACATGATAAAATCCCATCTTTACTAAAAATACACAAAATTAGCCAGGTGTGGTGGCACTCACCTGTAGTCCCAGCTACTTGTTAGGCTGAGGCAGGAGAATCGCTTGAACCCTGGGGGTGGAGGTTGCAGTAAGCCAAGATTGTGCAGAGAGAGATAAACAAACAAACAAAAAACAGAAAGGAACCTACAAATGAACAAACAAGAAACCACACCATTTCCATCCACACTGCTCTCTTACCTTAATTTACTCTATAGACCTTACCACCAGATGGCATACCACAGCATTTGCTTTTGTTAGTTTGTTACCCCATTAGAATTTTAGTTCTATGAGGGCAAGAACACTGTCTCCTGTGTTCATTATTCCATTCCCATGACTACAAGCATTGCTAGAACATGTTAAGGACTCAGTAAATATGTGTTGAATGAAGGCATAATGAAAATTTAATGGTCTTTGTTTTTACTTCCAAGCTTGTATTACACAGGTCTACGCTTGCATACTTTCTCTCCTTTTTCTTATCCTATATCTCTGAGTGTAAATTAGTCATTTGTTCTAGGATGTCGTGTCTCTGTCATTATAGAAATGAAATCCCCCAAGTTAAACCCTTCATCAGTGCCTTCCCAAACTGATTCCCTCTTTCCACTGAGCCCATCTCTATTAGTAGCAAGCATGTATCTAGGATTAGAACACATTTTCTTTATGTTCTTTATTTTCTCCCTGGCCCTTTGGATAAGTCATCATTTTCTGATGAAATTTCTCCTCAATGGTTGTGGTGCCCATATGCTTCTCCTTGTGCACCCCCAAACCCTCACCCAAGCCTTGAAGTGCTTCTGACCTTATCGTACTCTCCCATCCCCGCCACTGATCCTAGGCAGCAATTCCAGAGCAACCTTCTTTCAATAGCACTTTCATTATTTCATTTTCAAATTTTCTATAGCATCATGGTCCCCAATTTATGTTATTTATTATCCTCTCTCAAACACATACCCTCAAGCCAGGAGTAGTAACGTGATTAAGACACGGCTGTTACCCTGAAGGAGCTTGGATTTCCTGTAGCAATTATAGTCCTTTCATCCCAGCACATGTTCATGCATTGCTTTGTATTGTTCACTCTTATTTCATAGGTAATAGACTTGTTCCATGGCTGGATTGTAAATGTCTTGAAGTTAGAGGCCATGACTTGTATTTTCTTTATTATATCGTACTTCTACTTAGATTGCTTTTGGTACTAGTACTTGTTCAGGAAAGACATGTTTGTGAATTGACGTAATAAGAAATTAGAAGTTTATTAAAACAATGTTGCTAGTGGCAGATATTAATAAATATATGCCTAACATTTGTAGTGAAAGCCATTTTTTCAACATAATTAGATATATTAGTATATTGTTTTCAAAATTAATTACGTGGATCTCAACTTAGCATTTTCTCTAGGAAGGATTTCTCTAATTCCTTACATTTGAATTAGTAGCCCTTCTTTGATCTGTCTCTCAATAGCAGCTGGGTCTGGACTCTATTCCAGCCCCATCGCACTAAAATTGCCTATTTCCTTTATTGCTGTTACTGAGCTATAAGCTATTTGAAGGGAGGACTATGTCTTATTTATTGTTTTACTATTAAGACTTCATCATATAAAGGCTGGCACACTGTAATTCTCCAATAAATAGGAAAATAAATGATTTATTTGTTTGGTTTTATTTTAAATAAATTTGGATTACACAGAAAATAAAGTACACAAATAATTATAAAAAGCTGGATTATTCTGTAAAAATAACGCATAAAAAGTTTGCTCTGAAGTAGTTCATGAAACACGGCAAAAGTTAGGCTGAAAATGGAGCTCAGTAAATGTCTGTGTTTGTGTTTGTCTGTATGTTTATACATAAAATATATATGCACTTATATTTCAACAGTGCAAAAATGTGCCCCAAAGATTTTTACATAAAAATTATAATATATATATAATCCAAATTATGGTTATTTAGAAAATTAATCAAAAATTATTATATAATTTTTAATTGTGAATTTTCTATGCCACTATACCAAGTATAAACTAATATCAGAAGAACCATTAGAATATTCGGAAATAGTTTTCTTAATTTTCCTGCCTACACTTAAGGCTATTTGTTGATTTACTTGCATATAGCAGGGTTTCTCTGCAGCCTCAGTTCTAAATAAATGAAACTCACTTTGAATATTACTAATTATAGACAATACAGTAATAGATAATAGATCTATTTGCCCAATACTCTATTTTAGCCCCAATGACCTTGGAAAGGTAACATTGGGAAGTTCTGCTAAACAGAAGCAAAAACAATAATTTTTAAGTTTTTTACCTTGCAACTTATCTCACTCTTTTTTGCTGCATATCTGTATATTTTTCTGTTCTCTCTTTTTCCTTCTTTCTCTCCCTCTCTCATTCACACACACACACACACACATACTCTCTCACACACACAGTGCCACTAGTTCTAAAAAGTTTTGGAACTACCAATCAGCTTACTTCCTAGTCTTGACTTGGGTTTTCCTGGATCATCTCTTTGAGCGCTTATCTTGCTGTGTCTTGTGAACATGGATAACATTCAACTTTTATCCATCAATCTCTACTTGAATTGAATTTCTTACTTAGTGTTATTTTAAAGGCAGAAACGTTATCTTCATCCCAAATTCTTATTTATGAATTATCTATATTGATGAGCAATGCCCCAGTAATCACCCATTTCCCCAGAGAGAAAATCTGATTAATTACAGGCCATTCATTATTGTTCACACTGACACTTTAATTATTTTTTCAGAACCTATGAAGTTTTATTTACATCTGATTAATCTGATACTGTGTTCTTTTTATCAGGACTCACTTACTCTTTCCACACTCTGGTATGTTCCCTACTTTCATCTCTCCAACTTTCCTCACTTCCACCATGCCTTAGGGTGGTTTCCAGAGTCATCCAGGAGTCCTGGCAGTAGTTTCCTTGGCCGTACCTACCAGGATGAGCTATTATATATGAAATAATATACAGGAAAATGTTTCTGAGAATTAATGACATTCTTTCCACTGGTGTTATTATCCATCATCTCTACCGTATGGATCTTCAGGCATATTTATTTCTAAAATGTTGGGATATATAAATCTCATTTCCTTTATATCTCATATTCAGATAACTCTACTCAACATTCTCCAGGAAACATGAGAGACCTTGGCTTTGGGCCAAATTTATTAGGTCTACCATATTGTAGAACAATTATTCACTTTGTAAAATGAAATCTGCCATTTTGGATGCTCTCATAGAGGCTAACACCCTTTGGGAGTCATGCTCCCTTTCTTAATGTTCCTTTTAAGAAAATAGATTGCGAGCAGCATAGTTAAACAGAACAAAGCATTTATTTCTTTTGAATATTGGCCAAAATACATTCCTAATCTGAATCTAAAATTTCAGGGTGGAAACTACCCGGTTCACTGACGAAAGACGTTATTTATGCCACATGTATGTAAATCCATAGGATTTCAGTAGAAGAGACGGAAATCATTTCCTGAGAATCAGTGTGGTTGCTTAGAAAGTGCTATAATAGTGCAACAGTTTTGTACATGAATCATCAAATCTGTCAATATGCATTTGTTTCCTGATCTTGTATATTCTCTATTATAACTGTTCATGAGACCTAATTATTTTCAGGGTACTTTTTCTTTTCCCCCTAAAGAAATGAGCAAGAAAAAGAACCCTGTTTATAACATGTTAAATCTTTATCTTGTTTATTTTTATCAACAGAGTGTAAGACATGTCTATGGATAACCCTGCAGGAGTCAAAAGCCTGTGGCAGGTTTTACAGAATCATCTGCTACCTCCTGAGCTAGGAGGATTTTGAGGACAGAGCTCAGGAAGTTGCCATGGCTTGGGGGCAAAGCAGGCTTTTGCAGATAAACCTTAAGTCCCAGATTCTACCTTTTGGAGCCAGATATCTTTTTGTGGATTAATTAATACTTGTGAGGTCTTTGAGCATGAAAGACATTGTGAGAATACAGTGTTTTCTCATTTTAAAACAAAGGACAGAGACTTTGGGGGAATAATTCTATTGATCAAGCTGGGCTTTCCTTAAACTGCTGAAAAACTCCAAAAGCTCTTTAGTCTTTCAAAAGTCTACTTGGGTAAGACAAAATTAGGTTTTCTGAAATATCCTTCCAGATCTTCAAGCTGTTAATAATGAGTTATGTAACAATAATAAGTTATATAATTTAATAATGGTAATAGAAACCATTTCTAAGTTTCCATTATTTCATATCCCTTTCCTTTTCTCAATTCAAGTATTTGTTGAGTATATTAATTCAAGTATTTGTTGAGGCCTTCACTGTGCTAGGCTAGGAATATGTGATAATTGCTAACTGGCCATGGCCTTTTCTAGAGAAGCGTTCAGTCTAGGGATGAACAGAAGTGTTAAATAAAGAAAGGCATAATTCTATAAGTGCAAATTACAAAATGTGCTATGATGAAAGAAAAACAAGTTTCTGTGAGAACCTATACTGGATTAAGTAGTCATACGTGGATTCTTTGAAATGGCCAGTTAACTTAAGATTTTGCAAGATTGATGGAGTTTGCCAAGCAAAGAACTAGAAGAAAGAAGAATGTTGAAGCAGAAAGAAACAAGTGCAAAGGTCACCAGGTCGGAACAAAGTTGTTACACCTGAAAAACTGCAAGAATTCCACAGCAGCCAGAATATCATGAACAAGGGAAAAGAGTCACGGGTTTTGAGAGAGAGGCAGTGCCCAGATTGCAAAGGGCCTTGAAGTGATGTTAAGAAGTTCAGAAACCATTGAACACAGAAACAAATGACAATACCTCTCCCATCCAGCCCCACATTTGAAATCCATTTAACTATAGAGTAGAGAAAAAGAACACACACAACAGCAACAATAAAGGCTATTAACATTGAGCAATCCTTTCTTCCCCACTGCCTAGACTGAAATTAGGTTATAACACAGAAATTGAATTACACTAATAAGTTGCCCAGACAGTAACCAGGAAGGCCATTCTCACTGAAGTCCAATGACAGGCAAAGAACGAGGAACGTATTTACATCAAAGACACAGAGAAATAGAATTCAGGGGAGAAGAAGAGAGAGCGATGGTGGGTGGAAGTTGGGTGCTGCATGAGGGAGGGAGAGGCGAGCTATAATAAAAGTCTCCAGAAGACTGAAGAAAGTTCTTGAGATACAAACGGGGTGCCTTCCTCAGCCCATTTCCCAAACAGAACCTGGATTCCTTGGTGGTGACCAAATGAAACACACTGGTTGCCAGATGAAAGATTCAGAAAAAAAGTCTTATGGGGGCTCTTAAACATCAAATAACAGCATTTTCAAAATGACATTTTGATAAGTTAGGGGTGAATAAATCAGAGACATGCAGATAAAATTTCCCTTGAAATACACAGAGGTTTAACATGATGGGGAAAAGCACTTGGCAAAACATAATATGTGCTTTGCCAAACCTAACATTTGAAAAATGGTTTAAGACATTCAGCATAATCCCAAAGCTGGACATGTTGTCTTATCCTAAGTGAGAGAAAGAGAGGGAGGTTACCCATGAAAGCATTGCTCAACAAACGTATTAAAGAATGTAAGTAAGTTGAAATGAGTAAACCATGCCTAACCCTGAAATCAAATTTCATGCTGAAATCAAACCTGCTTATCAAGGACCTCTTTGAGAATTCCTGGTAACTTCTTTCTGGACACCACTCATGTATGACCCAGAACCATTCTTCTTTGCTTTTCTTCCACTCCTCTTCACATGCAATCATTGCATCCAACTTTAGATATTTGGTTTACCACTTCTTAAAAATGTGCACACACAGTAAATTATGTATTTACATCAGACAAAAACATCTTACTGAATCTCTAAAGGCATAATATTTCCTTCTTGAGCTGTATTTAAGGCAGTTCTAAAATTAAGACTTTTTAAAATGTTTAAAAACTATTAGTACTTTATATGATGTACAGATAAGCTGGAGTTTTAAGGTATTTTTTCTGCTTTTGATTCTGTTCTTAATGGATTATGCCCACTGTGAGTTCACTGATAATGAGCAAATCAAATATAGCATGAATAGCAGAGCCAGTATAAGAACAAGTGAATATTGGGAAGAAAATGTAAGCAATGAGTTCCAAAGAGAAAGAGTGCAACCTAAAAACAAAGTAAAAAATAATAATAAAAGCAATAGAAAAAAGAAAGACAGATAGGGTAGGTATTTCTATGGATAGTGGAGAAGTAAAAAATGGCAGGGGTGGGGGGGATTTAAGAAGGAAAGTGAAGCATCATTTGAGGGTAAAATAATGTAATCAAATGTGTCCTCATTCTGTGCTCTTTAATAGAAATCATTGAAACAGACAAGATTAACAGCAAAGTACTATGATCTATTAAAAGTTCAGAGAAAGTATAGCAGCTGCCTCATTATTAAATAGGAAAATAATTAAATGCTAAATCTGCTTGATAATTATAGTGGCCCGGGGTTGTAGTTATAGAGGGATGATGCAGAGTTCTTGTAGAGAGAGGTCAGTCAGTCACACAGAAGGTTTCATAGGGTGATGCTACTTTAAAGGGATCATCTCAGTTTAGAGCTGGGGCCTGTCTCAGCATTGTGGATCCAGAAAAAAATCATATTTATCATCATTGTTAGTGTTTACTGAGATGATGATCCCTTGAGTCCATCTCACAGTACATAATAGGGAATATTCTGATACTATTTAAGACACCCACTTTCTATGTCGAAGGACCTAGGAAGCTGAATTAGGATTCAGATGGTTGCCAATGAGCACATTCTCAGAACAAAGGGGAAGAGAACAATAACTTAAATACATCAGCAGAGAAAATGTTATGAGGCATAAGGGACATGTGGTTCTGGTGTTAAAAGTCAAACCCTTCTCATCAAAATCTGGTAAAAGTTGTAGATTAAGTTTATTTCCATTTATAAACAGAAAGGGTTATTTTAACAGAACCCTTTGGTGTAATGGTGTAGATGAAAATCTATTATTTGCAACTGTATCTGAGAGCAACATGAAGCCTTCTCACAAGAAACAAAACAAAACAAAACAAAACTACAGTGTCTGTATGTACAGTTTACAGGCTAGTCTTTCTGCCATGATTGTTACCATTAATCAAAGGTTGTCTTCTGCTCTGCTGTCTTGTCTATCACCTCCAACATAGGTTGATAAACAGGTGCTATCTGGGCATCCCACTGCCATTCATTCTTCTCATCTGTATCGCAGCACGGCTGTTTCTGCCGAGCACTTCCTCAATGCTTGCAGACTGGCTGGCATCCAATCTGAACAAATTGCTGATCTTTCCAACCATTTAGTGTTAAATAGGGCTTCTAAGGAACATTGGACAAATAGCTCAAGAAGCCAGATTTAACATCTAAAGATTGGTTGACATTTCTTAAGTACACATAGTTAGGGACTGCTACTACTTTAAAGAACTTCAATTCGGCCTAGAATTTGGCATGTAGTATCCTAAACTTAGACCTAAAGCTGTAAGTAATTTTGTAAATTACTGGAGACAAGACTATCTGAGCTCTAGATGACCAGCATGCTCAACTGGAATTTATAGATCATTGTTCCTTCAAACCATGGGATTAACATTGAGTAGGAATCATTATTAGTGTAATCAATACAGTATCATATATAAACCCACATGCAAAATGCATAGCAATCTTCTGCTTGCCCTAATACTTCTTTCCATACACTATGATACTCGCAGAATAATTGATTCCTGGTGCCTGAAACATGGTGACGTATTTCAAACTATGATGACAAGGAATAGTAAAGTAATTAATCGTACGTCATGGAAGCTTCACTTGCCAGCATGAGACCTTTTACAATGAATGCAGTGCTTTCAGTGCAGAAAGCATAATTGGAATTTTCTATCTGGGCTACAAGATGGCCTGAGTCTGCGAGATGATTTAAGTGGGGCATGGTATCCAGTCCCCCAAAAAGAGGAGCAGGAGTATCTTGAGAATGAACTCCCAGGAGTTTAAGCCTCAAGAGGATTAAAATTGTCCTGTTAATCTTTGCAGCTCTATTGTAAGCAGAAAAGCTGGCATTTAGAGGAAAGAAGTGTTATTAAAAATGTGTTGAAAAGAATGAATTAAGTGTACCTCAAGTATGAAAAAGACAATGAAAGGGCCGGGTGCGGTGGCTCATGCCTGTAATCCCAGCACTTTGGGAGGCCGAGATGGGTGGATCACCTGAGGTCGGGAGTTCGAGACCAGCCTGACCAACATTGAGAAACACTGTCTCTACTGAAAATACAAAATTAGCCGGGCATGGTGGCACATGCCTATAATCCCAGCTACTCGGGAGGCTGAGGCAGGAGAACTGTTTGAACCCGGGAAGCGGAGGTTGCGGTAAGCTGAGATCACGCCATTGCACTCTAGCCCAGGCAACAACAGCGAAACTCTATCTCAAAACAAATAAAATAAAGAAGATGAAGGAAAATAAACACCTGATCTCTGAAGTGAGAATGTGTGCACAGGGGTAGGACATAGATATACTACATGTAGAAATGTGCATGTAAACATTTAACAAATATGCATGGTGGTAGCAAGTGTAGTAGGTAATAGAACATAGCAGAAGCATTATTAGCTTCTTCTAATGACATGGAAGGCAGCCTGGACTTTGGAAAATGATGTAAGAGAAGTAACTAACTTGCTATTCGATTCTTCCTCATTTTTCCTGAGACCTCTGTATGGTCATTCCTGAAAAGTCTATTGCATTGATCCAAGACCATGGAACTGACTCAGTCATTGACGACATTCATGTCACATTTATTGAGTCTTAACTTGAGAAATCCAGCCCTTGGCATCAATCTCAAGTATTCCGGGAAAAGTCCTGCAGTGTCTGAGGAAATATTACTTATGTATTCAAGGAAAGAGAATTCTATTATGTACACCTTGAACCCATTTTTGTTGATTTCTCCCTGTAAGAGTATTAACTTTTTCCTTTCACATTTCCTATCTCTTTTAGAGAAATTTTCATCAATAATTTATCTTTGTGGGTAGCAAATGTCTACCGAGGGGTCTTTTGTGAATTTTTGGAAAAAACAACTGGGGCTATATTTTTAGCTGAGAACACATGCATCAATTTTTGTGATGGGTTGATAGGTTTTGTAGTTTTTTGGTAGATAAAATCCAGGTTTTGGGGTTACTGTTAATCAGAAGAAAGCTTAAATAAAACAGTACATTTTTCTATGGTTACGTAACAAAATTTCTCAGTATGCATTCCTAAAGAAAGGGACCTTCTCTGTGGTGCTAATTGCTATTGAAAACATCTTTCTTCCAAACATTTGTGGATACCAATGATACCCAGAGGTAAACACTACATTTATTATATGGGTTTTACGAGGTAGACAAATAAAATTCCCTGGCATCAAGAAAAAGGGACAGTATACATAGAATAAAATGTGGAAAAAGCAAATGAATAGATGTATACAAATACAAAAACAAAAAGGCACCAGTGAATACCATGGTTCTCAAAATTATCCAAGAAAGCTTCCTTAGATGCTTTAGACTTGTGGAAAGCATGGTGAAGTAAAAGAAACTTTCTGGATATGGAGATAAGTAAAAAACATTTTGCTATCTTTTGCATAAATCATCATCATTATTATCTCTATCATTATTTATTTAGTCAAAAATGTATTCATCAAATGCATTTTAAAACTAAGTCCTGTGCTATGTATTAGGAATAAAACAAGGCAGAAAAACTCTCACCTATATCAGAGTAGACATTTAACCAGTGAAATTTTCGTGATTTGGAACAACTTGTTTACCTCTAAATATCTCTTCCTTTCACTTGTAATATTGAAGATAAATTTTTTGGCTTACCCAGTTTACTATAAATATTTAAATAAACATTTAAATATTCATTCATTTACTTATTAGTTCAAACAATTTTATTATTTTGACTATTGGTACTACCAAAATATTCCAGAAGCTAGGAATGCAGGTGTAAAAGGTACACAGTGTTTTTGCCTTTGATGGACTCACGGCACATCATTTGCGTGCAAGCACAGACAAATAAGCAGACATTTACAACATGATCTCATATGTGCTGTCACAGTGATAATGGCAAACTGAAAATGGAGATATAGGATAGTGCACCTAAAAGAGATAGCAGAAATCATGGAAAGACCCTCTAATAAAAAAATACACATTAAAATTTGGTTTTCTGCTTATTTACTTTTTGAGACGGGGTTCTTGCTATGCTGCCCAGGCTGGTGTCAAACTCCTAGGACCAATGGATTCTCCCACCCCAACCTCCCACATAGCTGTGATTATAGGCACTTGCCACCACACCGGGTTTTACTAATTTAATTTTGAAGTAGATTAAGCATACTTAAGACTTTTGTGAGATGAAGACATGGTCATGGTGGACTATTTCAGCTGGGGGGATAACATGGGGTAGCACTGAGGGAGCGTGGTCCTCTGATACTAGGCAGGTCAGGGCGAAGGGTGTGCGCAATTCACTAAGAGTGAAAGATGAAGGCTAATGACTTGGGATGGGGCATGTGAGGCAGACAGAGGAGGGTAGAAATAGGATGCTAAGAAATTAAAATACCTAGCATAGACTTTGGAGGGAGTCAACACATCACAATTTGCATTGTGCAAATTTATTTTGCCAAAAACTCCACAAACACTTCTGCAGAGTTATAATGACTTATTGAATTTCCTTTAAGAAACTTGCAGCTCTATTAGAAATGAAAGCCAATACAGTATATGCAAATAGTAAAAGGAAGCAATCCTACATCATGGAAGAAGACAATGAGATACTGCTACCACAGGGTCTCTTGGCAATTGACCAGAATATATGAAATGTTGCTATTTTAAATGCCCTTCCATGATTCAACTAGCTCAGTCACCTGGTCCCACTGAGGTCTTCCTTTATCCTGGCTTCAGAAGGTACACAGGGAGGCTTGAGAAGAAGAACTTTTCTAAGAATACTTGGCAAAATAAACGAAGGCTTTCAATTTGTCTTTCTTTTACCATTTGTAATCAATTTTTTAAGCAAGTGACTTCAATGCCCAGAAAGCAAAGTCAATAAAGGTGTATCACTATCTAACAAATCATTCACATTCCTCTTCATAATCTATCTTTTAGATATGTAACAGCTTGTAATGACTATGAGTTTGCAGGCAGTTCCCATAAGCTATACATGCATTATTAATAAAGTTCTAAGACTGAAAACTTCCATCACTGCAATGACTCTTGAAAAGCATAGGTTTATTCAAACCAACAATGCATAGTAGTTTGTCACAGTTTTAACATTTGCGTTCTTCTTGCAGATGGTTGAAAAAGAAGGTTATCTGCAAAAAGCTAAAATTGCAGATGGAGGAAAGAAACTAAGGTAACAAAATTCTTTAATTCACTTTTATATAACTATGCTGGTTCTTCATATGCTCAACTTGTGCCACTGTTATTGTTTGGGATGCAAGGCCCTATGGTACCAGACAAGAACAGTCTCCTCTGCTACCACTATGATCAACATTATTTTTAATGTAATTACAGTTGTTAAAGAAAGGAACTACATTCTATATTATTGAACAGAATATATAAATGAGGTGCTTTTTGTCCTCCTTGGACTTGAACTCATAAAACACTGAAAATAATTAAGATAATGGATTGTGATTTCTGTGATTGAAAGATTAGAGAATGAATGCATTCATTTGCAAGATATGAAAGTCTCCGTACAATACCTTGTGAGAGTAATTTCTTGAAGGATGGAGGATTTGAACTACTTTTGTAGCTCAAAATAGAAATTGATAAAGTAAAAGTAACAAATACAGAGGTGAGACAAATTTGAAAAGGGAATAAGAACTCTTCGGACAACAACAACAGCAACAAAAATCTTGAAGAAAAAAAGTATGGTTGATAGGAGGTTAAAGAAAGATGATAATTGTGTTGTATATACAGTATGTTTAGAAATAATCACCTCCATTTTAGAATTTTTGCTATTTCTCATATTGGTTCTGTTACATACTTAGCTTTGTGCTGGATGATACGCAAGCTACCAAATTTGTAGAAAATGCTCAAATTGAGATGCAAGGCATTTACTCTTAAATGTATTACTAACAATTAAAATTATATAGGATAAATGTGCTAATTAGCTACACAATGGGACACCTGTTAGTTGTATAATACAATTCATTACTAGAATGACACCCTGGTCAACACTAGAGAATAAAGTCTGCTTTTGTTTAATGGCTATAACGAATTTTCTATATATTTATTTAAACAAAGTGAAATTGGTTGTGGGGGGAATCATCCACAATTTCACCACTTAAAATAGCTATTTCGGTTGTAAATAACAAGCTCTATTTTCTCTCCATATTGTGTCTGATTCTGGGATAGTGGACAGGGCCTTAAATCTTTGCCTGGACTATTTTTCTGAAGTGGCCCTGCAGCCACCCTCCCTTGAAGGGTTCAGGAGACAGATGCACAGGAGACAAGATCAAATGCAAAGTTGCTTTAGGAGGCTTGGCTAGTTCCTTCCCCAGTGGTGAATTGGGCTTAGAGAATCGGGTTCTGAAGGAACAACAGGAGGAAGTCTTGAGTAGCCCAGCTTGAGTGCTCTCCTTTCCCCTAAACCTTATCATGACATGATCAACTCAAGAAGGAGTGTGGAGGGTACAATGATGCCTCTCCCCAAGATGAGTAAGTCATGAACCTTTCTTCCCTCACCAGCCATGTGGAATAAAGAATTTCTTCAAAATTATCTAAGTTAGTCAGTTCAGCCCTCCACTAGAGCTTGGTAGGAGAATAAAGGTGACAGCGTTGGTCAGGTCCACCCTCTAACCTCATGCAAGGAAGTAGGGGAGATCCTAAAAGAAATAATTTCAAGAAACCTGAAGGAGGTTCTACTGTGTGGTTTTGTAAAGTATCCTTACCCATAACCCCTCCACAAACCAAACTTATAACATGTAGAAGGCAGTGTTAAGAGGAAGAAGAGAAGAAGAGCAGGTCCCTTCCCTCAGCCAACTCACATGAATACGTTTTTAGGTAGTTTTGATCAATCTGTATACTTTGTGTTTTTGTTCTGTTTGCTGTTACTGTCCTGTTTGCGTACAATTTCCGTGTTACAGTTAAATTCATATAAACATGTGTTTGTACTCTGTTTTATTATTTCACTTTGCATACCATTATGCATTCTTTCAGCCTTTTTTCCACTTAAAGTTATATGTTTTAGTTTTCCTTTTTGTTTTGTTGTTGTTGTGGTTGTTGTTACCCCAGGTGCACAGAATTGAGTTGATTATATCCTTCAGTTTGTGGCCTTGTGCTATCATCATTCTGGGCAAGTGCCCTAGCTGGTTTTATTTTATTTTTAGTCTCTAATCCTTGTTTCAATTCCCTGTAGACATTCATTTTAATGTATTTAATGCGTGTTTATCAAACTCATTCTCCATATATGTCTATATTTAGCTGTATATGCGGCATTCAAAAAAATAGTGTATAGTTGTGTATGTGTGAGTGTGTTCTATATAGCATAAATATTTTTGTATCATAAACCTTATTATGTTTCTTACTACTTTCATTCCGTGTTAGCTCTTGGGCAGCTTTCGATGGTGCTGTACAGACATGCCTCTCTTAATGGTGGAGATATGTCCTGAGAGATGCATCCTTAGGTGATTTAATCATCATGTGAGCATCATAGAGTGCACTTACACAAGCCTAGATGGTACATGATATAGCCTATTGCTCCTAGGCTACAAACATTTACAGCACGTTGCTGTGCTGAATACTGTAGGCAATTGTAACATAATGGTATTTGTATATCTAAACATACCTAAACATGGAAACAGTAATGCGTTCTGCTATAATGTTATGAAGAATACCATGTCACCAGGCAATAGGAATTTTTCAGCTTCATTACAATCTCATAGGACTACTATCTATATGTCTTCCACTGTGGATTAAATCATTTTTATGCAGTGCATGAACGTCTTTAAATCTAGTTCGTTTCTTCCAACTGCTGGCCACTTTGCCATCGTTTATGTATAGTCATATGCCACATGGTGGCATTTTGATCAGCGATGGACAACATATACAGCTGTAGTCTCATAAGATTATAAAACTGATGCCTACTGTACCTTCTCTGTGGTTAGATATGTTTAGATACACAAATACTTACCACTGTGTTACAATGGCCTACAATATTCAGTACAGTAACATGCTGTACAGGTTTGTAGCCTAGAAGCAATAGGCTACGCCATACAACCTAGTGTGTGGTAGGCTTTACCATGCAGATTTGTATAAGTACACTCTATGATGTTTGTACAGTGACACAATCACCTAATGACACACTTCTCAGAATATATCCTCGTCCTTAATTGAAGCATGACTGTATACGAATTTTTACTTACCTAATCTCCCAGCTGTGGACATCTAAGTTGCCTCTAACTCCTTTCACTCCAAACAACATTTCAATAAATCACACATATATGTTTCCTTTGAACCTGTTAGGAATTTTCTCAGGGGAATATTTCCAGGAGTACAGGATTGCTCAGTGGTAAGTCACACACATTTGTAAATCTACTGGCTACTGTTGCCACACTTTCTCCTGAATGAGTGCCCCAATTCACACCAGTTCAATATAAAATATAGAAGGGATTCTATTTTCCACAATTTTATCAGCAGAAGCATTATCCAATCTAATTATCCATACAACATTACCTTAATGTTGCTTTTATTTGTGTTTCACTGATAGATATTGAAGTTGAGGTTCACTTTATCTCTTTAGAGCCATTCAGATTCTGCATTCTGATTCTATTAATAAACTTTGACTATTTTCTATTGAGTTTCCTGCTTTTATATTCAACAATTTGAGGAAACTCATAGTATATTTGAGATAATAATGCTTTGTCAATTTTACATGTTGTACATAACCCCTCCAAGTTTATGGGGCTTATTTTGTTTTTATTGTAAATACTTTACAAACTGAACATTGTATATGTAATCACCATGTTTAAGAACATGATATCCCATTATGTTGATGGGCTATAATATGCCAAATCATCCCTACCTCTTTTTATACTTGATTTTTAAGCTGAGTCTGGTTTTATATTAAAAGTTATTATTAAAATAATTCTCATATTGCTTGTCAATTTTTCTTTTATATTTTTGTCTGTTTCTTGAGACAGGATCTCACTGTGTCACCGAGGCTGGAGTGCAGTGGTGCCAGCCTCCTCTACCCCCACCCATCCACTCACCTTATATGGGGTTAAACGAGTAGCTGGGACCACAGGTACACACCACCGCACCCAGCTATTTTTTTTTTTTTTTGGATTTTTAGTAGAGACCTGGGTCTCGCCATGCTGCTCAGAATGGTCTGGAACCCCTGGGCTCAAGAGATTTACCCACCTTGACCTTACAATGTGTTGGAATTATAGATGTGAACTATAGCACCCGGCCTTCTTTTATATTTTCTAAAGACAAATGCTAAGCCTGGATTACTTGATCGAATCACATGACCATTTTAAATGAATCTTAGTATGCATTGCCATATTGCCTACTCAAGGAGTGTATATGCTTTTATCACTAGCAACAAAAATGGTGAGTTTAGTCATAACCTTGAAGAATTATGTATCTTTTATCCTGTTGATAATTTAGTACTAATAAATAATATAACATACTATAATTTATGCATCTTATGTAAAATTTGATAGCCTTTGTTTCATTTATCCAGGATCTTTATATCTTTTATAAATGTTAATGAATTAATAAGCAATATTAATAGATGCTTACTCTATCAAGCACTTGGCTGAATCCTTTATCAGTAATACTTAAATGATACTACAATATAGACTCTATTATTGCGTCCTATTGTATAAATGGAGAAACTCAGTCAACAGTATTAACCTCTTATTTCTCCCAAATCTTATTTTATATATAGTTAGTATCACAGAATTTAGCCCTGACCTCTGCTTGAAACACGTTTGCTTTATCTCTCTTGCTTAAAGCTATTTGAGACTAAGGAGAAAAAATAGTCCTTTTATTTCATGCCATCAACAGTACCAGGGACTTCAATTGTCACTTAATAAGTATTATTTTATTAATTTCTATGAAGTTTTCTACTTATAAATCCACAATAGATCATCATACTTTGTATTGTCTTCTTATTTTCCTTCTTTCTCTTCTTTTTTTATGTGTCTTTATTTGTCTGTTTAATGTATTTTCTCTTTCTCTCAAAGAAAATTTAACTTATCTCTGAATATGAGCAGGAGATGATAAAAGGAAAGATAACTTACTGGCTATAATTGACATTCATAACAGGCCATACATTTAGCCTTGTTTTGAAATGAGGTTATACACATTTCCCCAGTGATACACTGACAGGCTTGAAAGCAGAATACATTCAGCATTCACTTTAATTTTTAATTGTGGACACTGAATCTATGCCTCAGCTTTTCTGATGAAGCATAGGAATTTCTTCATTTGGGGAATTCCGTCCCCAAACCTGTAAGTAACCCTGGCTTCTCTGAAACCCTGTGACACCTTAGTAAAAGGTTATTTTCAATGCTTACACTTACAAAAGGCACCTGACAATATATTTATGAAGTTTCAACACCTCAAACTTGCCTCTCCCTCGGCACCTAGGTCTTCCCATCATCAGCGCCTGTGTGGCTCTGCACATCTTACCACAACACAGAGTCACATTCTTCTCTCTTGGATGGGCACAGAAAGATATACCTGGGGGTGAAAATATGGCCAGAAGATGGCTATGAAAATAAATGCAGGAAAAAAAATAGATTGTGCAGTGGTTACGTCTACCAGTGCCTGCTTTCATCCTAGGGCCCACAGCTACTGGGCCTTCTGTTGGGTTTTTGTTTTTTAACAATTGTTATTCAGAATGGACTTTCTTTGGAATGTGAAACTAAGGTGTGCTCCTAACATGATCATATTTTTTCTTTAGTACTTTCTTCTCAGTGTCACAACAAATTCTTCCAGGCTGAATCTGTCTGTCTTCATTTTCTTGCAATACTGACAGAGATGGGTATTTTTACACCTCAGTGTCTTTTTGACCCACATTTTAGCAGTCATAAATTACAAGATGCTTAGAATATGAGGCAGAAGAAATAAGTTCCGAGACCAACCACTTTGAGTGAGTCTGTACATTTAACAGTGTCTGAGTGATTTTGCGGTAAATCAGTCAGGGACACTAGAATAAATTACTTTCACTCCCATCAGTGGTGCGGAATCAAGTCAAATCCAGCATGACCACGTTAGGTAACAAAGGCAGATGGCCCAAATAAGAGAAACTGAAATTTGTCAAGGAACCTCACATATATTTTCTTCTGACTTTTTGGTTTGTCACTCTGTCGTTACCTAAAGAAGGCAAAAGAGAGGTAAGCGTAGGATATAAAGCTTTTGGCGTTTAGAGCAAATGAACGTGTTAAAGCTGGAGTTTAAGCTAACAGATTCTTATAATGGTAATGAATATTTTAAGATCCGTTTTTTCATCAAGCATTTTCCAGATAAGCTGTTACAATCAAAGTTGCTGTTATTATGTGCTGCCATCCGGTGTCCATTTTGTAGAATGCCAAGCCGATGGCTTTGTTGAGTTTTTGTTTTTGTTTTTGGGGTGTTTTGTTGTTGTTGTTGCTGCTGCTGTTGTTGTTTGGGCTTTGATTTTGCTTCTGTACATCTATTTGTCTGCTTGGCTTTTTTGCATTTTCCAACTTCACAATTCAGGATTTGCTTTAGGAAAACTTTATGAAGTATTTCACTTGGATAAAGTGTCCCACCAATTGCATTAGTGGTACATAAATGCCCTTAAAGAAATTTAGTTCTCCCTACTTCCCAGTTGTACTTAGAACCCTTTTTCCCCTTAGATGTACTTTGTTTTGTATGTCAAAAGATAAAATAAATACCTGCATTTCTGTTTTTGTTTTGTTTTGTTTTGAGACTGAGTCTCACTCTCTCACCCAGGCTGGAGTGCAGTGGCGCAATCTTGGCTCACTGCAGCCTCTGCCTCTCGGGTTTAATTGATTCTCCTGCCTCAGCCTTCCAAGTAGCTGGGATTACAGGCACCTGCCACCATGCCTATCTAATTTTGTATTTTTAGTATACGGGGTTTTGCCATGTTGACCAGGCTGGTCTCGAACTCCTGACCTCAAGTGATCAACCTGCCTCAGCCTGCCAAATTGCTGTGATTATAGGTGTGAGCCACCGTGCCTGGCCCAACACCTGCATTTCTTGCCGCAGGATTTGTCTCCTGCATGGAATCACTAGGATCAAACCCTTACCTGATTGTTACCTGTAAATCCCTGTGGAAAGTGGTGGTTGTCTCCCTTACTCTTGGCACTTTGGACTGTCTTACTAAAGTTAGATATTTCCTGAGCTGTGTGTCTTAGTTACCTCTTTAGTCTATCCAACACCTTAATTTTTGTCCCTCTGTGGAAAAAATAGAAAACTATGCTCTCAAAGTTATGATGCAATGTGGAGGCACTGATTGATCAATGGGTGAATTTGCCTCCTGACCATCATGGTAGGGATGGAAGACAGGGATAAAGGGCTTGCAGTTCAGCATTGCAGAATAGCCCAGGTTAGGCTAAGACGTGGCTTTGCTCTAAAGAGAAAGAGATTCTAGTACTTCTATGACAACTCTTCCTTATCTCCCCTTCTTAGCTCCTTTCATGAGGCTCTCAACTGGCATGCTCAGAGTGACTACAGAGAGAGCTGCATGCCACCTGCCTAGAGACCATGGAGACACTGGAGTGATCAGGGTCCTGAATCCCATCTTCATGGCTTGTTTGCCCTTGGTTAGGATGCAGCCTTACTGGGCTTCAGTTTTCTCTTCTGTAATATGGGGATATCCTAGACTCATTCAGAAGACTTGGTTTCCATGTTTATTGTCCATCTTCTTGTAGTTAGACATAAAATTTTTGAGGTATGTCTTATTTTTCCATCTCTATTCAGTCCTTAGAATTGTGTTTGGCATGTGGTAAATGTTTAGTGGAGACTTGTGACCAGCTTAGTAATTAAATTCCATAGTGCATGTAAAATGCTAGGTGGCATATAGAGCAGAAGTCAGTGCAAGCTCAGGGTGGGAAACCCTCTGGAGAAAGCTCAGGTATTGGCCACTAGAAGCATAAATTAGGAAAAAATATCCTATATCAGAAGTGTTCAATAGTTAAGAAAAAATAATACTAAGAATACTATATTAAAGCACTAAGAAACTAAAGAACAGAGAAAGGAAATGAAATTTTTTAGTCCTTGTTAATGAAGAACAGCAAACACAGAGCAGAAAACATCTAGATGTATGACCCTTCTGAAATTTGAAAGGCTATATGCTCTTTTACTCAAAAAATCTTTAATAATCACCTACTAAGTGTCAAATAGTATGCCCAGTACTGGAAATGCTCTAAGAAGTTAGAGGTGGTTTCTACCACTTTGTGGGAGCTTGGGGCAGAGAGAGAGACTTCCTAGTGTGAAAACTGCGTTTATCCTAGAAAATAGTCTATTTGCAAAGTTTCATCAGAAGCTGCTGGACTCACCTATTCTGGCTAAGGCTTTTAAGCTTATATGAGTTGCCTACTTCCTGAGATGTCACCTAATATATTGAATAAGAGTTATATATAGTGATTTGGTTGCATATGGAAAATATCAAATCCTTAAGTCAAGGTAAAACCTTGCCAAGTGATCCTTTGCACACTCCAGAGCTGACAATGCCTTACAAGAGAGTCACCATGTTAGAGTAATTCGGTGAAAAAGCTATTCCACTGATGTGCTGAGAACTATAGGCATCACAATGGGTCAGACATGTCAGAATGGGAAATAGACTGGACAGATATTATAAAGGATAATGGTCAAGTTTCTAGAGTACTTTGATCAGAGAGGAAGGTTCAGACCTAAGCCGTAGTGAAAAGTTGTTCTCATTAGGTAAACCCTCAGCTACTCCTAGACTACAGGCTGCTGACTCCCTTTCTGCGTTTATATTCTTTGCTGAGTGCAGATGAGTCTGCTAATCACAGACCAGAATATTCCCTGGCAGAAAAGATACAGAGATGCCACCCAGTTAGGAACACACACCTGTTTCTGTCTTCTAATGAGGAGTCAAATGATACATCATCTTATTCCTTTGAATCAGTGCAACTTCTAGGGGAAGAGAGCTTGGGAATGGTGGGTCTTTGCTCAGTCTTTCTAATAAGGATCAGGTAAAGTAGTTAATAACAGAGCCTGGATAGCTGATATCTTGTCTCACACTATGCACACTAGCTTCTATCATTTGAGGATTTCAACCAAAACTACATTAAAATCTGACTTTGAAAATATCCTTAACGAAGGTAGAACTGCTTAATCCTGGATATGTACCCAAAGAATTATAAATCATTCTGCTATAAAGACACATGCACACGTATGTTTATTATGGCACTATTCATAATAGCAAAGACTTGGAACCAACCCAAATGTCTATCAATGATAGACTGGATAAAGAAAATGTGGCACATATACACCATGGAATACTATGCAGACATAAAAAAGGATGAGTTCATGTCCTTTGCAGGGACATGGATGAAGCTGGAAACCATCATTCTCAGCAAACTAACACAAGAACAGAAAACCAAACACCACATTGTTATCAGTCATAAGTGGGAGTTGAGCAACGAGAACACATGGACACAGGGAGGGGAACATCACACACTGGGGCCTGTTGGGGGTCGGGGGCTGGGAGTGGAATAGCATTAGGAGAAATACCTAATGTATATGATGAGTTGATGAGTACAGCAAACCACCATGGCATGTGTGTACCTATGTAACAAAACTGCATGTTCTGCACATGTACCCTAGAACTTAAAGTATAATTTTACAAAAAAAGACAGTATATAAAAAAGAAATTATTCTTTGGCCATTGTTGTAAAGTCATAATGTAGTTAGGGCTGCCTTCACCGGTGTGCATCCAGGGCCCCATGCTCGGAAGGACTCTGCCCTTGATTTAATGCTAGATTATTACTGTCTTAAAATTCTTCATAATTTTTGGACACAGAATGCTGCATTTTATTCTGCACTGTGCTTTGCAAATTCTGTACACAATTCTGTTTTTCATTGGCAGATAGGTGTAAACTCATGTCTTTCAGTTATTCAAAAATGTGTATTGAGGCCTTAAAAAGTAAATAAAAAAAATTGGATTAAAAAAACCAGACAGCATAAAGTAGTGAACAGTTTATAGGTTTTGGAGCTAGAGAAACTGAGTTTAACTTTAAATGTAAGTGTAAGACCTTAAGTTACCCTTTGAGCCTCGTTTTTCATACTAGTAAATAGAGATGTTAGTACTTTCATCATTTTTGTGTATGAAGCTAAGCATAAAGTAGGTGATTAGATTTATGCTAGGTATTCTAAATAATTTGTGTTATTATTATTTTAAAAGAAATCATGGAAAAAAATTGAGATGAAAGAGGACATCTAAAAGGTTGTCAGCAGCATTATTATTCTTCGTTTTGAAATGAAATTCTTTTCAAGCAATAACGCTCAGCTTTCACTTTTATTCAGAGAAGATAAAGACCGTGTTTATAGTTTATAATTTCAAAACAAAGTAGCACTGTACATAAGGTGTCAGAGCAAGTCATGTTGCTAAGGTTTTGAGACCTGCAGTTCTTACCCTCTTCAGTTTTTTCATCCAGTTCACCTAACAGGGACCCAGTTCACAGCAGTTCAAAGTCCTACTAAAGAACAATGAGATAATTGTGTTTCATGCAACTTTAACTCTAACCAGTTCCATTTCCAAGTTTAAGGATGGGGAGAGTTTTGCCAGCAAGTTCTATAAATGATCAACATCTGAAACAGATTCAAATCAGAGCCATTTATCCAGGACTTACTATAGATAGGATGCAAATAAGGTATAGTATCTCTTTGTGAGAATATGAAATACATAGTGGGAAATATAATAGGTAGGTTAAATGTGGATTCTTCGTGTGTGAGGGTGTTCTGTACTCCCTGACCACATATGGTCAAAATAAGGGTGGTGTTAAAAGATGCCCAGACTAGACTTCTAACAATGTTTCTCTTTTTCCTGTTTGGGGTCATCTATTATTATGACCTGAATGAAGAGAAGGCTATTGCTGCTTCAATTCACTCTTCTGCTGCTGGTACCTAAAAGAAGAAATGGGCACTAAGGCAGAAGGAAACGTCTGTGTGGTTTTCTTTCTGGGTTTTGTTTTTTCATGTTTTCATCATTTAATTCAAAAATTGAGACTCTTCATTTAAAGACAAGTGGGTCCAAGAACACAGTGTTTGTATTTGGATGTTGAAAAATACACATTGTGCTTCTTGTGTGTCTGCTTATTCTGTTCTTTTTTAACACAATGGTGTATCATTAAGAAAGCTCCAGGCATATAAGAGCAACCTAATTCTTTTTGTAAATATTAACCTTACTGAATCAAAGCTGTCCTTTCAATCAAGCTCTTAGTTTCTAAAAGGCAAGTGGAAATAAATTACACAAAGATCTTCAATAGTCATTTAAAAATATTTTGGTGTGGTTTTCTATTGACCTGAATAAAGTCTTTCCATAAACTTTTTAAAAAAAAAATCACTTTTGTAAAATGAATTCAACTACTTTGAAGTGAATGTTAAGCTGAAGCAAACTGCAATAATACACTCTAATGGGTAGAAACTCATGGATATTAATATCCTTAATATCTTTACTATCTACAAAAGAGTGCCTTCATGACATGAACATATACATATTCTAACTACAGAAGCAATACGTGCTCAATGCAGAAAACTTGGTAAACACCAAGGAATACAAACGAAACTCAAAAGCCACGATTTTACCACTTGATTTAATTATTGTCATATCAAGACTTTTTTCCAGGCCAAGGTTCAGTCATTGACCCAATACATATGTATTTTGTGTCTATTCTGTCCAAGGCACCATGCTAAGCACTGGGGATACCTTTGTAGAGATGAACTGATTTCTAACATCTCGAGGGTCATTTCTTAATGTAGGATAGAGGTGAAATTTATGAAAAATATTTTTAAATTTATCATAAATGATATGAGAGGATGTCATGGAAGGCACATATGACAAAGCAATGTTTTGACTTCTAATTAATGGAGTTAATAATCAGAAGGGAATGTATGGGTGAAGAAAGTCCTATGTAAATAGCACAGCACAGTTATAAACTATATGTATTACAGTCTGCATTAAAACATTCCTACATCAGTATTCTTCTACAGCATAGGGTTCATTATTCTGTTATATGGATGTATTATACGCAATTTATTTGACCAATCTTTTAATATATTTTATGTATGGAATTAACAAATAATGATGCAATTAATTTCTATGCACACAGACTCAGCAACTTGTGAGACTGTTTCTCTAGAATAAATTTAAATTCATAGGAATGGACATGTTTAGCCAAAAGATATACACATTTTTAGGGATTTTTAAAAAGCACATTTTCAAATTACACTCTAGAAAGGAAGCAACAGTCTGCATTCCCACCAATAGTGTATGAGAGAATCTATTTCCTACACCCTGATTATCCCTGGATGTTATCAGATGTTAGTTCTTTTATTCCTTGACAATTTGACGTACAAATAGGGAAAAAGCAAGCCGCTATTTTTATTTGCATTTCGTTGATTTCTAGTAAGATTCTACATTATGAAAATATTTTGAATTAAGCAATGACACATGAGGCTGGTTAGTTTTTAAGACTGAAATACACTAAACCAATGAAGAGAAGAAATAATGAAGGAAGGAAAGGGTTCTGATTCCTATTTTTACTTTGCTATTTTTGGTTTGCTGTAAAAACATAAACTTTTTATGGGAAGGATGCACATGGATACACAAAAAATGGATTTTTGGTAGTTGAAAAAATTTTAGGTGGATCTATAAATTAAGAAACTCTTACTATAAATGCTATGCTTTTAAATAATTCCAGAATGTCTTTATTATTACCCAAATTCCATATCACGTATAGATTTTAATAAAGAGGAGACTTTTAGGAAGACTGTTAAAAATAAAGATGGTCTCTACTCATTCCAAATGTTGCTCATACTGTATCTATAAATGATTTCTTCAACTGATAATGCTTTCTTTCCCTTTTATTTTTTTTCTAAGGAAAAACTGGTCTACTTCCTGGATTGTTCTTTCTAGTCGAAAAATTGAATTTTACAAAGAATCCAAGCAACAGGCTCTGTCCAATATGGTAAGTAATTCTCTATTTCTATTGTTAAACACCTTTCCAGAAATATTGTAGAATTAAAAATTTGGTTTTATCAGAAATCACACTAAAACCTCCAAGCTACCAACATCTGAAAACAGATGGAGAAAATGACTAAATAAACTTTTAATCAGATGAAGGGAAAATAGAACTTAGTGTCTGTTTTATTAAGTGGTGCATTTGGAGAATAATCACAAAATGAGATGTATGGTGAGCGGCTATGTAGTAATGTGAAGGTAACACTTTAAATTAAGGTGCCATTTATAAATGCCTTATTCTTATTTATGAAATGATCACTAAATGCAGCTACTTGCTCAAATAATGTATCATAAAGTATGTTATAAAATGCATTAGTAATAAATGCTTAACGGATGATACTATGGGAAGCTGTTTTAAAGAATATTATAAGACGTAAATCGTATTAAACCATGTATGTGCATCTTTAATACATGAATTTAAGTTGTTATCTAGCATGCTATAAAGTGCTTCAGGCATTAATAAATAATAATAAACTGTTTATAAATGGCACCTTAATATAGGATATTACCAATGAGGAAACACTCTAAATTAGCCAAGAGATTTTTTATTTTAGTCTAACTGTGACGTTCACTATATCCAGCTAACCTTTTTGAGTTTTTCTATGACCCCATCTAATGGAGCTAATACAATTTCTGTATCCCGTAGTTATTACAAAGTGAAATTTGTAGGGTTTCTCCATTGTACCTGGAAGAGGGCCTCACATATACTTACAAAGATTTGACAGTGATAGTAAATAAGAGCAATTCGGAGCCAGTTACTGGGGCAATTCAAGCTCAAAACCTTGCTGCCCAAACACAAGAGCTGCCACAAGATGTAGGAGACACTGGGCAGGCAACATATCTGACAGCCTCCTGATTAGGAAGGACTCCGGGCAGGAACTAACCTGCCACAGCCCATCGGCCTGATGGATGACAAGGAAAGGGGTCGCCTGGCAGGAGTTACCCACAATGAACTAATTTATATTTGGCAGGTAATAAAACGATGGGAAGTTCTTTGCTCTCCAGCCACTAGTTGTGTTTGCTATGTAATCCTCTTTAAATAGAAAATAGAAAGTCATTTGCTAAGAGATTTTTCTTAAAAGAAGATTTTAGTAAGAACAAAAGGTAGCATTTGGCTTGCTTCTGATGACCGCAGTAGCCTTTATCCCCAAGTGGCTTGATGATTTTGGAGTCTCAGTGCTGTCCGATCTGTAAACTAATTATGAATAAATTTAAAATATATCTCAGTCCTTTGTATTTTTAATTTAAACTGCCTCAGAAATTTTTTTAGGGTTTTTTGTTTTGTTTTGTTTTTATTTTTGGCTACACTAAGGTTGAGATAATCTTTTTAAGGAAAATAAAGTACCCCTAAGGGCCAGGCACAAAACAACTTTCATCCACTTTCAGGTCCTTTGTCTTCCCTTTGAATGAGCTCTAAGGGGGACGTCAGGAGGGGAGGAAAGTCACTGGCCTTGCTGAGTTTGGCTGCTGAAAAGATGATCTTCCCCTGCTGAGTGAGAAGAATTCCGTTGGGAAGAGAGTTTATGCAAATGTGTGGGATAATGGGAGAGATAAGATTCCATATTTTAAAGCATTTGGTTTATTTTTATTTTATTATTTTAATCTTTTTATACCAGGAGATAAAATTATCAGCTGTTAAATTTTGTGCAGGTGAAAGAAAACTCCCTTTCTGATCGCAGGCAAACCTTGCAAGTTAGCTCACTAATTGCATGCCTCTTGTTCAACCTTCAGAACTGTTGTAAATTGACAATTGACTTGACTTGTGGAAGAAATTTGTTAACATTTTTCTGGCAGTCCTTATTTATTACTTCTGGCCCCATTTTTAATGCTTTTATGGTTTCTACCAGGCACTTATTGTCTTCAAAGTCAATTCAGAGCAGCAACTAACTGTGTTTTGTGGTAATGGGTAAGAGAATTACAGATTCATGTTTGTGCTGCATGAATTGACTTGCTAGTCAACTTCTTGGATCCATTTCTAACCCAGTATTAAAGGTCTAGTGGGATAGCCCACATTTACCAGTTCCAGTCTTAGAGAAACGATACAACCATTGCCAGGCCTTGATTAAAGATGCTGTGGTTTTATTTTGAAAGAGATTTATGCTCAAGTTTCTGAATTTCTCTTGCACCCCCTTAGATTTCTTCTGGTGCTGTTCATTGTGCTTCTGGAAAAAAGTCTGCCCCTTCCTCCTAGGGGTCAAGACAAGCTGACTGAGTGAGTGCAGAATGTGATTTAAAAGAATAAACAGTATTTTAGTCCTTATACAAATGATCTTTAAGTGTTAATTCAGCAGTGAGACAAGGCAACAAAACCAGCCAGAAAAGTTTTGAAGTTGGACTCTAGGGGATGTAATTCTATTTTTACCACTCAGAAGCTGATAACATTACTTACTTCTTTGAGCTTCAGAATCCTTACCTCTGAAATGGACGTAGTGATACCTGCCAACAGAATTAGTAAATAATGAAATTAATTAGTAAAAACAAATACATAATGACCAAAAAAATTATTGTGCTTTATTATATCATATGCTATTAAATACAGAAATATAGCATATTCTGTAGTACACAATATACAGTGGAATTATATTATTACATTAGTTTTTTACTTGACCTGATTCAGACATTTATAGAAGAGAGAATGTACTAATTCAAGAAACTCCATCATGCATGACCTCCAAAAGAATGTATCCAGAAGTAGCATAAAATACTGTCTCAGAGCAATGACTAATACTGAAAATAAAGCCATTCATCCATTTAGGGCTCTAGATTTTAACCTCCTGAATGTCCATACGAAGTATCCCAGTGCCCCCATCTTCTTCCTTTGGTTCTTACCCTTGTTGTTTTCACATTTAATACAGCATGTTACAAAGTATTGTGCCTGATCCCACATTCTGTGTTTGTCTACTTTTCTTTCTCACTGAAGTTCTTCCAGTTCATATCTGTCTTAGGACTGCTATATCAAAGTACCAAAGGCTGGGTGACTTAAACCACACACACACGTGCATTTCGCCCAGTTTTGGAGGCTGGGAAGTCCACGATGGAGGCACAGGTGGATCTGGTGTCTGCTGAGGTCCTGCTTCCTCGTTTGCATCTGTCCTGTCTTCTCACTGTATCCTCACATGGCAGAGGGCAGAAAATGAGAGAACAGACGTTCATGTCTTTTCACATAAAGCCACTAATCCCATTCATAAAGGGCTCTACCTTTATGGTCTAATTACCTCCCAAAGGCCCTGCCTCCTAATGACATCACACTGAGGTTTAAGGTTTCAACATAGAAATTTTAGAGGAACACATTCAATCCATAACAATATCCAAGTCACATTTTTATCAAAAGCAGCCTTACTGTGCAAATAAGCAGAGAATCACTTTGCTTATTTTCATAGAGATTCAGTAAGTCAGTAATAGAGAAGGAAGAATGACCTATTCTGTTCTTGTTTTATAAAAAGGACATTGAATTGTAACTGACCACCTACTATCATCAGCATTTTATAACAGAAAGGACATTATAAAATAACCAATCCAAAATATAGAAAGGATAAAATTATCAGAATAAAAGACACTCTTTACCAAAAAGGAAACTGTCCCCCTTATTTGCCTAACATACTCTCTCTTTTGCTCATCAGGACAAGTGGATCTGGACTGACTGGTCCTCCAGTGAGGAGGAAAACCACTCGTGTCCCTAGATCCAGATTTCCTGAATTATCAAGGAAAGGATGGTGTTCGTATTCTCATATTTTTAAATGTATTTTTATGTATAACTCACTTAAAATCTTTAAAATATTATAAAATAATGCAGAAACCATTTTAAGTAAAATGTATAAAACATCTGTATGTATTTTTAATAGGTATTAATCAATCACCTACATAAGCACCACCCAGGACGAGATATAGACCCTGCCAGCCCTTCAGAAGCCCCAACCTATCAGTTGTCCCTTTGTCATCATAGCCTCTTCCCTTCTCCGGAGTTAGCCACGAACCTGTGTGTTAGTCATTATTTTGTTGCCTTTCATTTTTTTCCCACCTATAGCTATATACCTTAAAAATATAATTTAGGTATTTTTTAATTCATATAAAGGGAATCCTAGTGTATGTTTCTTTTGTTTCTTGTTTCTTTCACTACGTATTTATTGCTTTTTCTGTCCTTTAATATTTTATCATCCCATTTTTTTCTTTACTAGTTTGGGAAGATACACTTTGTTTCTGTTCTGTTAGTATGGTTAACTTAGGATTACAGCATTAGTACTTATCAACAAATAAAGCTAGTGTGAGATCCTTTACCTTCTACTAAGATATTACCTTAGAATATTTTTAATCAATTTATCCCTTTCTCAATGTATATGTTATTACCATCTGGTGTTTTAATTTTTTAAATTAAACATTATTTAAAGACATTATTATTCTCTTTTATGGAGTCAATGTTTGTTTACATTTGCCTAATATTTGGTGCATTCTTTGCTATTTATTTGTCCATGAACCTTGGACTTGCTTTCTAGGATCACTTTTTCTTCTGCTTGAAATACATTCTGAGAAATTCCTGTGCTAAGGGTCTTGCAGGGACAATCTATCTCATAGTCTGCTTATTTTGAAAAAAATCTCTATTTCTCCCTCATCCTAGAAACATATATTCTCTTTGAATATAGAATTTTTAGTTGGTAGTCATTTTCAGTCAGCATGTCAAAAATATCATCACACTGTCTTTTGTTTTCCATTCTTACAATCAAATCACCTGTTCACACAACTGCTCTTTTCTGATTGCTCATAATATTTTTCTCATTACCTTTGTTTTTCTACAGTTTCACCATGATGCATACAGATGTCAGTTTCTTTTCATTGTTCCTTCCTGGATTGTCATGCTCCTTAAAATTATTTATTGCTGTCATTAATATATTTCAGAAAATTTCCGATAGCTATCTTTTTTTTCTTTTCTTTTCTTTTTTTTTTTTTTTTTTAGACAAAGTCTCACTCTGTCACCTAGGCTAGAGTGCAGTGGCATGATCTTGGCTCCCTACAACCTCTACCTCCTATGTTCAAGCAATTCTCAGCCTCAGCCTCCAGAGTAACTGGGATTACAAACATGCACCACCATTCCTGGCTAATTTTGGTATATTTAGTAGAGATAGGGTTTCACCATGTTGGCCAGGCTGGTCTTGAACTCCTGACCTCAAGTGATACACCTGCCTCAGCCAACCAAAGTGCTGGGATTACAGGTGTCAGCCACCGTGCCAGGCCCAATGGCTATCTTTTCAAATGTAGCCCCTTTTATATTCCCTCTCATCTCCTTCTAAACCTTCAGTTAAACCCATGTTAAATTTCTCACTGTATTCTCTAAATGCCTTACACTCTTATTTTTCTTATATTTTTGTCTTTCTGAGCTTCATTGCAAATAATTTCTCTTTAGGTATCTTCCAGTTCTTCATTCTCCTTTCATAATGAACATTAAGCTTTTAATTTCAATTATCATAATTTTTAGTTCTAGAATTTTGTTTCTTTTAAAAATGTACTATGTATATTGAGTTAATTTTTTCCTGCAGGTATTTTTTAAGACTATTTTATTTTGTTGTAACTAGGAGGAAGAGTTGTTTTATAATCTGTATATTGTGATTCTAACATCTAAATTTGTGTCAGTATGTTTCTGCTGGTTCTTACTCATGTTGCTTTGTTTTCTTGTATGTCTGGTTATCTTTGACTGTGTGCTAATCATTGTTATTGAAATATTATCATGGGAGGCACTTTGAGGCCTAAGATAAATGTGTCCTATTCCATATTATTTTAGATTTTTCTCGTGAGGTTTGGGACCTTCCCAGAGACGGACTATCTCAACCTAAATAAACAGTATAAAACTCTCCAATTATGTCTACATAATAGGAGGGCCATAGCTATCCTGCCACTTCTCAGGGACAACATTGTGTCTCATTTTTTCTTATTTTCTTATTTTACATTGCTCATCTACCAAAACAGTCTTCTTTATATTTGTTTGGGTTTGGAGAAAGGCAACAAGTTTAATATCGGTTCTCCCTTATTCTTTATAACACTTCGGCCAGGACCTTGCTCCATTATTCTGGGTTTGATTGACCAAAGCTCAAATGTGTAGCATAAACAAATGACCTCAGGAAAAATGCAGTTATGTTACTTTGATTTTCAGCTTCCCTCACTGACTTCATATTTCCACCCCCAAAAAATATTTACGGTGGCAGTCCCACTGTCTTTTCATATTTTCAATTCTTTTAAGGAGTAATTTTAAAAAGAAACATTTTATCCAGCATTTTCATTGTTTTCAGTGGGAGAGCTGATCCAAAAACATAGCTTCTCATTACAATCTACCTCACTTTACTTTAAGTATGCATTTGGTTAATCAAGTTTGTGCTATTTATATAAATCTTGGTGGGAAAAGACTTCATAAGAATATGTATTGAAATTCTACAATGAACAGCTTGCTCGTTAGGGCTACATATAAGGCATAGAGATATAATCAAGATATAGTCTTTGCCTTATAAAATCTCTGCCAAAAAATAGGGTGAGATGAAATAAGAAACATAGTAGAGGTTTTTTTTTTTCCTGAGATTTTGAAGAAGGCAAGCTCACATCTGTGAAAGATTTGAATTGGGCCTTGAAGGACAGTTATAATTTGAATATGTGGAGATTTGTAGGGAGGGAGTGCAGGGGGATAAAAACCATGAACAATGGCATAAAACTGAGAATGGGCAGAGTCTGTGCACAGCAAAGAGAAATGAATTTTTGGTTTGGTTTGAAGATAGGATAAAAGAAAAGGATTGAGAAGAGTATCATGACCTGAGATTTGCTATGAGGGACAAATGAGTTTAATGAGTTGTGTTAGCGTACTCCAGGTGTCTTCATTCTGGAATAATCTGTCATGGCTATTATTTTAACAAACATACACTGAATAGCAGTACTAGTCAGTGTTATGTATCTTAAAAGAGCCAGGCCTATTGTAGGGCCAAAGCAAGAGAGGATGTTCATTCTTCAAGGATCTTCATCTCATTTACTACAGAAGTGAAAATTGTTTCCTCAGCAGCACCCACATTAGTGTTTGTTTCATCTGGTGCTAAAGAAGTACTAGAGAATCAGGAGTTGTCTGTTTGATTTATCTTCTCAGACCTTGACTCACATTCCTTGTATTTTTTGGATACGCTTTCCTATTTTGGTATTAGTGAAATATTTCTTTTTTTTTTTTTTTTTTTTTTTTTTTTTTTTTTTGAGGTGGAGTCTCGCTCTGTGGCCCGGGCTGGAGTGCAGTGGCCAGATCTCAGCTCACTGCAAGCTCCGCCTCCTGGATTTATGCCATTCTCCTGCCTCAGCCTCCTGAGTAGCTGGGACTACAGGTGCCCGCCACTGCGCCCGGCTAGTTTTTTGTATTTTTTAGTAGAGACGGGGTTTCGCCATGTTAGCCAGGATGGTCTCAATCTCTTGACCTCGTGATCCACCCGCCTCAGCCTCCCAAAGTGCTGGGATTACAGGCTTGAGCCACCGCGCCCGGCTAGTGAAGTATTTCAATTGACTCTAGCACTTCGTTTGCAGTTTGACTCCTAAGTACCTGCTGTACTTTGTAATTTTAGAGCTTCTGCTTGAAGTGTTCGGGAGGCACCTGACCATGTGCATGGGATTTGGCAAATCTCCATTTTTGGTTAAACAAAACCCATTTGATGGATTGCATCGTAGAGAAGAAGCTCTGCAATTTAGAGCATCCATTCATTTATTCTATCAACAGTTAACAACTCCTACCAGGTGTCACATAAATTTTTTCTTCTTGTTTTGTTCTTACCTTAGGGGCAACAGAAATATTCAAATGAATAATATACGATCCCTGCTCTTAAAGTACTCACAACATGGTAAAAGAGACATAATTTCATATAGGTTTATTATAATAAAACCATGACTAAAGTGTTAAAAAATATTAGACAACATGCTGTGGAACCATAGATTTAGCTATAGCTGGTATTTTTCCAGAGAAACTACTATTGCAAATAATGTTCACTTTACGTATCTCTCCTTTTGTTCAAATATTACCGTTTGAGATTATTATATCAAATATTATTGAGCATCTCTTATGTTTAAGTCAGTATGATAGATTTTTAAGTCACTATGATAGGTGCTCTGAAAGATAAAAAAATGAACCAAACTGAAACAAACAGAAAGTATGGCTTTAGATTGAGTATAGCGAAAAAATGGATGTTGGTAGTTGTCCTAAAATGGCATGAACAAGACATGGGGTTGTTTTATGATAACTCAGAGAAGAGTGTGATTGCTTCCATTTGGATAGGATTTGAAATATATTCATGGGGGAAGTGACATTTGAGCACATTTTTGAAGGATGAATAGGATTTTGATATAAAAGGGGGCAAAAGATATTTTATGTACTAATAAGAAAGTAATTAATAATGAAATATGGAAAATTCTTTTTTTGTTGTTTATTTGGCAGATGTATATTGATCTCTTGCCTTCTTCCATGCACTGTGTACTAGTCACTGTTCTTGAAATGTTTTAATGGGTGTTCCCTGAGGCCTTGAGTGAATATTTCCTAGTCCAGACTATTTTGTGTTTCTTCTATAAGTTTCCTGGGAGTGAGGAATAGCTTCAAACTAAGTTAAGGAACAGCATTGTGGAACAGCAAGCAGTGTAATTTGGTTAGAAAGTCAGTGTGGAACTGGTTTATGAAAGACCTTGAACAGGATTGGGAGAAGAGATCATTTCATTCTGTAGGCAATGTAACCAATATGAAATATTCTCAATTTCTCAATTAAGAGAGACTTGGAGTTTTCAGATGTTTGGGAAATTTATATATACATATATATATATATATAGAGAGAGAGAGAGAGAGAGAGAGAGAGTCTGTCTTAATTTTGTATATGTATAATTTAAAAACACATGCAGGACTTGGTAAATTATCTGAGAGACATGTTCTCAAAATTTATGCAAATAGATGTGAGCAATAAGGCCTGAGCTCTTACGACAGAGAAAATTGTAAAACGGCTGTTTGTCATCATTTTGGCTCAATGCATTTAGTAAATCACAGGACATCTTTTCACTGACAAAATATTTTGATATTCTCATATGTCTCTGACCTCCAACAGTATGGTCATTTCTAAAGAAGTTCTAGTGCAAAGTGAACAAGCAGAGCTATTCATCTAAGGAGAGCTAAAAACATGCTGTCCTAAGAACTAGGTGTGTCACCATCTCAGTGAGCAATGGTTGCAAACCTAGTGGTGTTTTCATCTGACTCCAGAATATCTGTTTAGTGTCACACCCTACTTAAACAAAACTAACAATCAGATGCTGTGGAACTCATTCTCATCAATTGGGTGGATGAGAGCCACTGTTTCTATTGTATTCATCACATACTGCTCAGAAAATTTAGTGTCACTTTTGATATAAATTCGAGAACATTGTAAACATTTTAGGGAATATTTTCCTCCTAAAATTGTATGGTTCTAAAGCCAGTATATTCAATAGAAAGTCTATATGTTGGTTGTGTAAGGGACTTTTTTGTTACTCTTATGTTTTTTATTTTACATTGTAGTAATATGTATTTTTAATCAGAGCCAACAACTGGCAATTTTTACTTTTTAAAAATTATATCTTGGCGTTTTACATTTAAGTCTTTAATCCATCTTGAGTTAATTTTTGTATATGGTGTAAGGAAGGGGTCCAGTTTCAATTTTTGGCACATGGTTAAGCCAGTTCCCCTAGCACTATTTATTAAATAAGCTATAAAAAATCCTAGAATGAAATCTAGACAATACCATTGAGGACATAGGCACAGACAAAGATTTTATGATGAAAATGCCAAAAGCAATTGCAACAGAAGCAAATAGTGACAAATGGGGTCTAATTAAACTAAAGAGATTCTGCACAGCAAAAGTAACTATCATCAGAGTGAACAGACAACTTTCAGAATGGGAAAAAAAAATTGCAGTCTATTCATCTGACAAAGTTCTAATACCCAGAGTCTATAAGGAACTTAAACAAATGTACAAGAAAATAAATAAACAACCCCAATAAAAAGTAGGCAAAGGATGTGAACAGACACTTCTCAAAAGAAGACATACATGCAGCCAAAAAACATATAAAAAAAGCTCAACATCACTGATCATTACATAAATGCAGATCAAAACCCCAATGAGATACCATCTCGCACCAGTCAGAATGGCAATTATTAAAACGTCAATAAAGAACAGGTGCTGGTGAGGTTACAGAGAAAAAGGAACACTTTTATACTGTTGATGGGAGTGTAAATTAATTTAATCATTGTGGAAGACACTGTGGTGATTCCTCAAAGACCTAGAGGCAGAAATATCATTTGACCCAGCAATCCCATTGCTGAGTATATACCCAAAGGAATACAAATCATTCTACTATAAAGATACATGCACATGTATGTTCATTGCAGCACTGTTTACAATAGCAAAGACATAGAGTCAACCTAAATGCCTATCAATGATAGACTGGATTAAGAAAATGTGGTACATGTAGACCATGGAATACTGTGCAGCTATTAAAAGGAACAAGATCATGACCTTTGCAGGGACACGGATGGAGTGGAAGTCATTATCCTTAGCAAACTAACACAGGAAGAGAAAAACACACTTATATGTGGGAGCTGAATGATGAGAACACGTGGACAGAGTGTGGGGAACAACAAATACTGGGGCCTGTTGGAGGGGGTGGTGGGGAGAGGCACAGTATCAGGAAGAATAGCTAATGGATGCTGGGCTTAATACCTTGGTGATGGGATGATCTGTGCAGCAAACCACCATGGCACATGTTTAGCTATGTGACAAACCTGCACATCCTGCACATGTACCCCTGCACCTAAAAGTGAAAGAAAAAAATTGTATTTTTAAAAGGTGCAATGTGATGTTTTGGTACAGGTATACATTGTGGAATGATTAAATCAAGCTATTAACATATCCATTACCTCATTTTTTATGTGTGATGAAAATATTTAAAATATAATCAATGATTTTTAAATATATAGGATGTTATTATTAACTATAGTTACCATGCTGTACACTGGATCTCCAGAATTTATTTTTCTTGTCTAATAGAAATTTTGTACACTTTAAGCAACATCTCTCCATACCTTTCCCCAAACCCCCAGGCCCTGGTAAGTACTATTCTGCTCTCTGCTTCTATGAGTTTGATGTTATAAAAATTTTACTTTTAAAAACAGAAAACTTTTCTAAGGCATTTAATGAACTATTAACTTTTCCAAACCACTCATTCAGTCATAACCTTGGAAGCAAAAATGGGCAACATAAAAGGCCTCATCAAAATAATTGGTTTTCAGCCTGGCCCACATATTGAGACCCTGCCTCTATGAAAGTTATTTTAAAAAATTAGTTGGGTGCAGTGGGCCACGCTTATAATCCCAGTACTTTGGGAGCCCAAGGCAGGTGGATCACCTGAGGTCAGGAGTTTGAGACTAGCGTGTTCAACATGGAGGAACCCTATCTCTACTAAAAATACAAAAAGTAGTTGGGTGTGGTGGCACACACCTGTAACCTGAGCTACTTAGGAGGCTGAGGCACAAAAATTGCTTGAACCCAGGAGGTGGTGGTTGCAGTGAGCCGAGATCCCATCACTGCCCCCCAACCTGGGTGATAGAGTGAGACTCTCTGTCAAAAAAAAAAAAAAAAGAAAAATAGCCATACATGGTGGTGATGCACCTGTAAATCCAGCTACTTAGGAGGCCGAAGCAGGAGGATCACTTAAACCCAGGTGTTTGAGGCTGCAATGAGCTATAATTAAGTCACTGCACTATAGCCTAGGCAATAGAATGAGACTCTGTCTCTAAAAAAATAAAAATAAATAATAAATAATAATTTGTTTACTTGTACAAAATATTGTTTACTTTCAATATGAGTAATGAACACACACATTAATTAAATAATGCAATATATCTAATGCTCATTCACTGTAGTATGACTTTAACAACAAAATGAACTTATTTGTGGAGGGAAAATGATGTGATTTAGCAAAAAGATGAAAATAGTTTCAATCAGAAAGCTATTCATGAATTATTGAGTATTCCATGCAAAATGAATATGGAATGATTTTATTTTTGTAGAGTGAGTATTGAGCCCTTATTCAGACCCCTGCTTAAGAAGATCATGAAAAAATGGAGGGGCAAACAAAAGATCTATCAGCCTTAGACTAATGAAGGCATTTTAAAATCTCTGTTTAATCATTTAATTCTCATAATAGTAGTATTCTTGCCACGTCAGCATGGTTATCATTGATGCATTATGTTAGTATAGCTGTAGATTGTACCATCATATGGACTCATCCTACATTTAATGATTAGAAAAAACAAGTTACAGTTCAAAATCTGGAGGATAATGGGTAGAGATGGAAATACAGAGAAGAAAAAAAGGGAATTAAAGTCCCGTGTTTTATTAATGTAAACTTTGTAAGGAAAAAAGTCAAGTGATCGATATTGCTATAAATGAAGCCATGTTCTCTGGTTATATTTTTTTCAAGTTTTGGCCATTAACTATAATAAATTCTGTATCTTACATAATTTTTAATAACCACAAAAATCCATGAAATTGACAGGATTCTTTATAAATGGATCAGAGCTCACTGTCCCTCAATAAACCTCACCTTAGGCTCTCTCAGAAAACTATTTTAATTATGAAGCTTGTCTCTCTGTGGTTTATCATTTTGGTCAATGAAATGCATCTGTTTTGGAGCTTGCATTTCTCTAAGATAAAATGAGCTTTCACCCCACAGTGCATTTTTTAATTTACAGAGTATATGTATAGTCTTTCTTAAAAATTCACTACTAAATTGAAATGCTCTGAGAAGCAGTATCACATTAGGTAGAAATAGGGGCTTTCAAGTCAGATCACCTGGGCTAGGAATCCCAGGTTCATGTTTTACTTGCTGCTCTAGTTTATTTTCAAATGTTAATGATAAACTTTATTTTCACATATTTCTTGGCTATCTCAACTGCAATATGAGATTAACAAGGGTGACTATCTCATAGAACCATACGTGAGAAAATTGGTGCAATGTGCCTGACACAGAGCAAACATAATAAATCTTAATTGTATTTATCGTTGTCGTTATTATTACGTGAAGCAATAGAGTACAGTTGTTAGGAGTAGTGGCAGATGAGGGAAGGCTAAAGGGAGTATGTGGGAAAGATCTGCATGTGCCTAGAAGTCTTTTTGCTCACATTCCAGTGGTGAGAATGAATAATTGGCCACATTCTGATGCAAATAGGGCTGGAAATAAAGTCTTCAGCTGGCGAGCTGGCTCCCAGTGACAACTAAAGGTGCTTGAAGAGGGACCACAGCACACATTTTGGTGGAGAGCGATTCGCCTCTGCCACAGTGAGAGCAACATCAGTTGTCTCAATCTTGGTTTTCTGGAAGACAAAGCCTGAATTAAGAGCCATGCTTTATTTGGGAGGTACAAATTCAGGACACAGAGAGTGAAGTGAAAAGGAAGTCAGGCCAGAAATGATGGGGAGTAGTACAGGGATGTTACCATGTTTGCTCCCCTCTACAATGAGCTTCAAAGAGACAGAGAGAAAAGGGGCTGCAAGTACACTGGTGAAAGCTTAAAGCAATCTATGGGAGGAAGGGAGCAGAAGAAGGAAAAGGAATTTATCTCCCATATTTCTTCCCATTTCCTGCACTTTTCCCATTTCCTGAACTTTTGGTTAAATTTCACCACCCAGAGTCTTCACTTGCCTGCATCAGTTGGATGTGCCTCAGCCTTGGGAGGCTACTCAGAAAGCCAGGTCCCACACCCTGCAAAGTGGCATTTCATCTAAAGTAGGAAGTAGTGGAAGGAGCCAAAGGCCCCTCTGTAATATGGCAGGCTCGGGGGGAAGTCTGGCATTCCAAGAAGGTGACTGGTCATTCTCAAGAGGTGGACTGCATTGCCCAGGCAGAGATGGTCATCTACAGGGACAGCTGAAGTTGACTGAGTGGATGACAGTCTAAGGGGAAACTCTGAGGAGGCACCTGAGACATCAAAAGTGTACCCAAGCTATTCACCTTGCAGAAATAAATTACCTTTTTAATATAATGTAAATGTAAAACTGTATCAGTTGAGAACAAAATAAACTAAGTAGAAGCGATTATATTTATTCCAGCAAGATTTGGATTCAGAAACAAATGAAATAGGTGCTCATTTCTTGAAAAGTATAGAATACTTTCTCCTCAAAAACAAACAAAAAGCACATAACATTCTAGTGCCCACAATCACTAACAAAGGTTTATTTTTCTGAAAATGTGGTTTGATTTGGTCATGTAATATACTGAGAAATTTCACTGTAGAAACCATTTCTGTTATTATTAACATCATTTATATTCATATACATAAAACTCACATCTGATAATCAAAGTATCCTCTTTTATGTTGACAGGGGCCATACTTTAGACATTAATAAGATCAGGTATCCATTCAGTCCTCTTTCCTGAATCATTTTGCCCAAATGAGAATATATAAATGAGTTTTATCCTCCTTCATGAACAATTTTCCAGAATCAAAACCAGTTATGTGATAAAACTTAATTCCTCTAAACAGATTTTGTGTTTCGTGTTTCAAAATGATAAGGACAATCTGAGTCTATATTCTGGAATAGCAATTAATCCAAAATAAAAAATGGCGCTAATAACCTATTTCATAAAATCTGAGCTTTGTCTCTCTTTTTGAACCACATCTAGTAATAAGGGTATAAGGCTGTGCGGTCAAATGATTTGTGGCCTGCGTATATGCCCAGTCTTCATCATGGAAGCTATCATCAAGCTAAAGAGCATCTGGCCTTTGATATTTTCTTAATATACATTAAAAGACTATGGACCCCAAATATCCCATAAAGAAAAATGAGAAACTTAATCCCACAGGTTTAATCTAAGTTGGAGAAAAAAATATTACAGAGAAAATACTCTGTTAGCTGTTATTGGGAAATGGTGAAGATAGACGAAGAGAATAATAAAAATCAGAAGTGCGAGAGACCTAGGGTCAATTTTTAATGACTTCACATTCCTCTAAAAAAGAGGCTTTTATGTTTTATTGTCCAAAAGCAGTAACTCTTAAATAATTCTATTTAAATATTTTAAAAATCAGTTATTTCTATTTTAAGTTCACCCCAGAAGAGATATGGTGTGTACATTCTTAGATTTAAATTCATATTTAGTCATTTTTAAAAAAGTGTATTTTTATAATGATGTACAATATGATCCACTGGCATCGTGCTGTTCATTAGCAGACTTTTTCTTGTGTTTTATAGCTGTAGAATCAGAAATATGTTTTCTATTAAAGGATTCTTTAATTTCAGGCTTCTTGAATAAAATCTTGATTGTCTTCCAAATAAATTCTACAACTTTACTGAACTACTTATTCCAATATTTAACATTTAAATACTGAGAAGTTTTTCTTCTAATGATCTCTATTCCCTAAAACTGTTCTTCAGGCATAGGTCTTTCTGCTGTAGCTTTGTGAAAATGAACTACTTATTAGGATCATTTTTACACAATCCTCAAGCTATTTATTCTAGTTTTCTCTTTTTAAAGTGAATATATTTATTATTACCAATAACTTTGTTTTTTTTCTGTCATACTTTTGAATTCACCCCAAATCTCTATTAGCTTTGATTGTACCAGATGATCAGTTCTTAAAGTCGATATAAAATGAAAATATTATCCTGTAACCACTTACATACTTCTCACTTTGTAAACTGTCATTCTGAGATGTATTATTTATTTTTATTTGTTAATGCATTGCAATCAACCCCGATATTTTCCATTGTCATTCTCTATACAGTTCCTCAATTATTTCAATAGTTCACAAATATCTGTTGAACACTTATTTGGGGCCACTTTGCTAGATTCTGGAAGAATAAAGAACCATAAGACAAACTCCCTTCTCTTACTGGATAGCTAGGGGAAAAATCACACCAAAAAGGAGTAGCAATGTGTGAGTAACAAGAGTTGTAACACAGTATGTTTCAAATAGGAGAAACGGTGGAAGGAGTAAGTGACTACCTGCAGAGGCGAAATTCTCCCTGTGGATATTTTTATTTTTTTAAGTTGTGTCATGAAAATGAGCAAGATTATGGCAGATGGCAGGCAAGCAGGGTAGATTGAAGAGAGAGATAAATGTATTTCAGATGAAAAGAATGAATGCATACTCAAATCCCAAATGTCTGGCGTTGTGAAAACACATTGCATTTTGGAAACTGCCATGGATGTAGTGTAGCTGGTGTGGAGAAGAATGGGAGCATGCATAGAACCGAGAGGGATGGTTGGAGGAGGACAGAAAGGAGCTCGTATACCTTACCAAAGGATTTGGACACTACCCCATAGATAAATGTTCCACAATGTGAGGTCTGTGTCTTAGAGGGAAAACAAGGTCAAAATACAGAGAATGTATTGCAAGAGTTTTGGCCACAGAGGCAAGAGGTAGAATAATTCTGGTGAGAGAAGTAAGAACTCTACTGAGGTTAGGGTCATGAGATGGAGAAAAAGGAGCTAATTCCAGAATTTGAGACTTTGTGCCTTTTGATTATGGATGGTGAAAGAAAGGAGGGAGTTAAGAAACTTTCAGGTGAAGGGAGTGAAGGGATTATTAAGTAAGATAAGCAATAGAGAAAAGGAGGCAGGTGGGAGAAGAAGATAATTATTTCACTGAGGTGTCTGTGCTACACTCTCAAGATAGTGTAGAAAATATAATTCTGACACATCAGAGTGAGCTGGGGGCCAGAGGCACCCATCGAGGGGTCAACATATGGCAGGTGATGGGGCAAGACTAGGGGCAAGACCAAAACCCATAGGAATCACATGAGTGAGGAGAAATGATGAGGCCCTAGAACGCTAAACCTGGGGTTACCAAAATTTGGAAAGTGGGAAGAGGAAGAGGAGTCAGTGGAAGAAACTGAAAGAGAAGAGTACAAAAGGTGAAAGAAGAATTTAGAGAAAAAAATGCTTCCATCGCCAAGAAACAAGAGGGCTCTAAGGAGAAGGGCCAACACAATCTAAGAGTGCAGAGTTCAAGTAAGATGCAGATGGGAAACAAGGCATCAGATTGTTTTTGTTGACCTTAATGGTTAAGACATTTTAGAAAAGTCAAAGAAGGAAGTAAACATCAGGCTACATTATTGAAGAAGAGAATGGAGTCTGAGCAAACAGAGAACATGAATTGAGGAGAAGGATGAATCTGGCAATAATGGAAAGGAAATAAGTGAGATTGAGAAAAAGTGAGAGTGTGGAGTTGATGCTTGCTTTTCTTCTATTTTTTTCTTTATAAACAGGGGTGATGAATATGGTTAGAGGCTGAAGATATAATCTATTTGTGAGGGAGAAAGTAGAAGGAAATGTGAAATTCTTATTCTTGGACAACTCAGGAAATGAGGGACAAGACTGGATGAAATTAGGAACTAGAGACAAATAATCCTTGGGCAGAAGGAGTAGCTCTTCCTCTGAGGCAAAGCAGGACATGCCTTGCGAGTCCTTTCTGTGCTTTATGGTACTGACAGGTCAGGTAATTTGACACTCACAGAGGCCGCTGTCCTGCCAAGGTATGGTAGTTTATTAGACTGATGGGCCAGTCACAGCCCCAGAATTCTGGGGCCAGAAGACTGAGTGGGAAATGATGACACAAGGAAAAAAATAGAAAATGTGAATTATTATTCTTGGTCCTGAAAAAGACGTTGATTTTTAGGTGAACTAGTAGGAGAAAAAGATGAGTGTGGAGTGGAGGCCATGGATTCCATTGTAATCAAAACCCTAGAACTTGGAATCTGATAAAAGTAAATTCTTATCAACTCAGGCACTTTTTAAGTATATGATCTCATGTCAGGCACTTGGCCACTCTCTGCTTAGGTTTCTTCATGTGTAAGTTGAAAGCACTGGTAATATTTTCACAAGATTGTTGTAAGCAGTAAATGAGAAATCAATATTAAGCTTTCAGAGTACCATAGAGGAAGCTATCATTAAACTTTCTGTTTGTTTGTTTATTTGGATTACACAGACTAAGTATGAAAGTGGGAAGAGTTGTAACTGTTCTAGCACCAGGGCTATGATCTCCATGAAGTCAGAACAAATCATTTCGTGGGGTAGACTTATAAGGGTTGAAGCTCTCAGAGAGCAGTGTCAAGAGGAAGAAGAGAAAGTGACTAAGAACACATACAAAGTTTGCTAAGCAGAGTCAAAGGCCCAGCTGAAGAAGGTAGACAGTATTTGTAATATTGCTCCCCTAAGTAGTCAAAAGTTATTTCTCCAGTATTCAGGGATATGAGGAATATTATGGAGGGGCAAGCAGATGAGAGTGATATCCTTGGAGGAGAAGGCAGGTGGAGGGGGTGGTTGAAGTAACTGTGGAATCAGGAATATAAGCCTGGACATGAAAGGAAGTGAAGCCAGGAAGGAATTCAGAGACTGGGAGATTGCACAAAGGTCGATTATTTTAATAGCATCAGAAACACACATAACAGGGTGGGGGTAAGAAAATCTCCAAAAATGGAATCTGTCAGATGAGCAGCAGAATGAAAATCACTGAAGTGAAGACAAGGTGAAGCAGTGAGATTGGAAGGAATGCAAGAGACAGGGCAAGGTCCTGGAGAGGATAGCCACAGACAGGGGTTAGATTGTGATTAAACCCGTGCCAGGTGCTGTGGGATTTGCCTTAGGAGGCTGTAGGGTAAACACACCTGATAGCAATAGCTTAAGAATCTCCTTGGAATGACCCTCCGTATAGCAGACACACCTGAACGTGTGTTTCAAGCTAGGGAATCCAGGAACAGCTAACCTGGAGATTCGTTCCTTGTCCATGAGGAACACCTGAGCCCTCATCCAGTCTCGAAGATCACAGGCCGCACAGGTGAATGAGGCTCTGAGGTTTGGGGGGGGCGGCAGATGAAGGTTGCCAGGTGGAGGTCCTTAAAGGGAGGGTGTTAAGTGAAAATACTATATAAACTGCATGCTGGTAGCAAGAGGTTGTGGTTTTCCTGCCCACCCCTCCACCGCTGGGCTGTGTGGTTACGTTGTTCAGCCCGCTGCCACTGGTGTATTCCTGTACCTGAGATGGTTCTCCTGTCCAAACTGGCGCCACTGGCCTCTTTCCCCAGTAAGTAAACCCTTCGTAAAATCCCATATCTTGTTTGCTGGTTCTGGGTCTCATCTTTGGCCTCTTGAACCTCAGTCCTGTTGGGGTTAATAAGGATTCAGCACAACAGATACTGATGAGAACGTTTTGAGATTGACAAAGCTAGATGATGAGAAAACTGTAAAAGCTTAGACTGCTTTTACCCACAGGTTTTCTTTAGCTCTATAGCATATGGAGTCTGTAGATAATTACACAAAAATCTAAAGCTAATGTGAGTTTTTTTCAAGGAAGAGTCAGTATCTCCCTTATCCCTGGAGTTCAGGGAGCCCAGCACAGTGGGTAACACATTGACACATAGTAGGTGTGCAATAAATGTTAATTGAGTGTGTAATATCACATTCAATCCAAATATGAGTCCATTAAACCATTTCTCACTTTTCCAAATCACAAACCAAAGACTGCTTAACCATTTAAAAAAATACAAATCTTAATTGCTGTAAAATTGGGAATTTTAAGACACTAAAGTCTTCCTTCCAAAGCACAAAAGCTAGTTGCATTTTGGTATTTTTCCTTCATTCATGAATTCAGCAAATATTCATTGAACAACAACTATGTGCCAGGCACTGTTCCATACATTGGGAAAAACAGTAGAGGAAAAGGCAAACAAGGCCCTAGCTCAGGGAGCTTAATTCTAGTGGGGGAAACACAGACAGTCAGTATATAAAAATATATATGTTAATTTCAGTTAGGAGGAGGGCTGCAGTGAAATTAAAACAAGTAGTGGGATGGAGAGTAACCAGGAGTACTGGAGTACAGCTCTTTTATATATAAGACGGTCAAAGAAGACCTCTGACAAGGTGACATTTAACTGGGAACTGAAGGATAAGAAGGAGCCAGCCGTGTGAAGATTGGGAGGTATTCCAGGTAAACAGGTGGTGTAAAGGACCTACGGCAAGATCAAGTTTAACAGAGAAGGACAAAAACAAGATGAATATGTCTGTTCTGGAGTCTAGTGAGAAAGCCATAGCTTTTCCCAAATTCTTACATGTTTTTAGCATATGATCACAGTGTATATTCCATTTTTAAGGGCTGCATCATGGTTAAGAACCGTCTGTGCAGTGACATTGCTTGGATCTAAATCCTGGCCACTCCTTTTCTAGCTGGGTAACCTTGAAGAAATTGACCTAACAATTCTGGCAGGTTTTCTTACTTATAACTTAGTGATGATAATGCCTACCTCATAAAGTTGTGAATGTAAGATTTCACAGGATCATTTGGTTAACATTTATTGCACACTTATTTTGTGTCAGTGTGTTAACCACTGTGCTGGGCCCTAGAACTCCAGATGCAAGGAAAATACTGAATCTTCCTCATATTAGCCTTAGGCTTCTGTATAATTACCTACAAACTCTCTATGATACAGAGGTTCTACACTAAACAAATTATTACTAATTGTTGTACTTAGGTAAGTACCTGGAACATAAAAAGTGCTTCTTAAAATAATTATACCTTTTTATTTTCCCCTGACTTGACTGTATGGGAAAAATAAACCATTTTGTTACATACTCTTAATGATTATTTTTGTTGGCTCTGAGTATCCCCTAATTTAATTAAATCTATAAGAAACATGTTGCTAATTTTTCTACATCATAAATCACTTGATAAAGAACATCACTATCATGCTTTGAAATCTTCTAAAATAGTGATCACCTGGGTGGCAGAGTGTGGGTGAACCAGTAAAAACTTTTCACTGATCCAAATCTCTTGATGGGTTTCTCCAAAGGTTCCTAAATAATAACAACAAAAAACGTAGATATGCTATCAAATTCTATCCTGCCTGCTAGTTTATCCTGTAGGAAAGTTATACAATGTTTCAAAAAAAAATCAGTTGCCAGAAAAAAAAATCTCATAATTTACAGTTAAAAACAAATTTCTGGCTTCAAAAAGTCTGTTAAACTTACAGAATTGGATATAATGACTAAGAGGCAACAAATGTGGACAGAATGTTTTAAAAATATATTTACCATTCTTTCATAATTTCATGTTTTATCCTAATGTTCATAATGTTAAAAACATTGTCTAAAAATATTATAAGCTTCATATACTAAAATTCTAAAGTATTTTGTGGACAATTACTTGAGAAAAGTATGGAATGTATAGAGAAACCTAGAAAATTTATCTATGGAGAAACTTCTTGAAAAAATAGTATAGAAATTCTCCAAACTGCTAAACATTTTAAAAAACAATTGGCGGTATAGAGGTATGCAAATGTGAAGTTGTATAAGGATGATTAACTTGAATCAAGTGAAAATATGAAAAGACAAATATGAGTGATATTCCTATTGATTATTGTGAATTATTGAAATAAAAAACATCTTTTAAGTAATATCCACGTTGTAATTGTGTAGTAGAAAGCACACATTATAATCTATTTTGTCTAAGTTAAATTTACTAAATGAAATTATATTTATGTATACAGTCTTAAAGTCTGAAAAGTGAATTTCTAAAAGGCAAAGTTGACATTTAATAAATATGTATTGAATTTGCTAATATGTGAAACACAAACTTGCAAGGGGACTTTGAAATTAATCCACCTGCTCAATTTTCTAGATGATGTAGTTAGATTCTAAGCAACTTTACTGTAGTCGCAAAGCTAAAACTCTAACAGTTTTTTGCATTGCATTATGACTTATCAAGTTTTTCTTTTACTGTTAGGTCTAAAAGTAATATAACTTAACATGCTTTTATGTTACTTTAGCCATTGAAGAGCAATATTCCGTATTGCTAATAACAGATTTTAAAACTTATTATTCTTAAATTACTAAAGAATACCATCTCAACATATCAGTATTCTAGATATTAATTTTTCCTATGGTCTACAGTTAATTAAATAATTTTAAAAATAGGTCTTTAATTTTAGACATTTAAAAATATTAGGTCCCAAATAAAAATTCTACAAATTAGGTTTCCCCTGGGGAAAACAAAAAAGGCATTATATCATAAATATGTATAGCTACTAATTCAAAATCCTATTTCTCTGACATCCATCTATAATGTTGCATCCTTTTATTCTCATTTCATTTTTGTGTTTACAGAAAACTGGGCACAAACCAGAAAGTGTGGATTTGTGTGGAGCACACATTGAATGGGCCAAGGAAAAATCGAGCAGAAAGAATGTCTTTCAGGTAAGAATGTTACATATATTCAATTTATTCCTGTTCTCTCTAAATCTGAGCTCTCTTGGGTGACTAAAATAAGACTACCTTCTTGTGATGTGCTCATATACAAGAACTAGTTGTCTGAAGGTCATGAAAGGCGACTCCTCTTCCCAGTTGAATTTTTGGTTTTGTGGTTTTTTTTCTGGCCACTGGTTGCTATCTGAACACAAAATATATGTTGCGTGTTCATTAATATGAACATATAAAAGTCATTGAAGTTTGCAGTATATGTGGTAGATGTCTGGGGTTCAAACATAGGATGTTTGACTTAAATAGATTTGATCTAGAATTTTCAGATGCACACAAACTAAGATTCACCAAGTGTAAGCTATTTACATTCATTGACACTCTTGCCTTTCAGCCATTAATTACATCTACCAGTGTAACTTACAAGAATGGAGAGGGCTGAACAACTATAAAAAAAAAAATAGATTCTTTCATATTGCATACTTTAGGTTTTTGAAAAAAACAACTTGATTCATAATTACAATCATATTCCATTGAATAGCAAGAACCAGATGAAATCCTTGAGAGATAACATTGGAAAATGTAATTTCACATGTTACCAAAATCACCTAATTTGCATGATTTATCTGGCAATTAATAATTTTAGATTATGGAGTTTGATTTTTGTTCTGTTTTATATGAAATTTTTATATTTCCAAAGTAACTAGTAATTAGATATATTTTAGGATTTATATAATTTAGTAGAAAAGAGAGATAGATTATGATAATTATTTTTAAATTAAATGTCTTCTGAGAGCATGTTGGCCCTTGAATAAAAGTCATTTCTTCTGTTCTTAAATGCTTTGTTGAAATTAATAATTGGGTCCTACAGAAGCATAGGTAGGTGACATTTTCTACCCATATTCTTCACTGAGGGGAAGAAGCTGGTTTCCTGTTTGGTTTGTATTTTCAGATGCTATTCAGGTATATCCAAATAATTTGGGTCCATTAAATATTTTAACACATTCTGGAATACATTACTATTCTGGTTCTAGTTTTATTTTACTTAGGTATAGAGATTTTTTAATCAAAAAAGAAAATGAGAGAATATATACAATTATTATTTGTCAATTAAAAATAAAATTAAGGAAGGAAATAAAAGGGAGAGAAAAGACAGAAGAAAACCAAAAACACTTGTCCTGAAGTCAATGCTCTAAAGCTGAAAGTGACTAAAATGTGACTGTACAGAATCAAGGAGAAATAAACTGTCCTTTAAAGCAAGGAAATATAGATCAGTAACTTCCCTTTTTCCCCAATTTCTTACTCTTTATTATTCTACCATAAATAACACAATTTAGAGGTTACAATCCTAGCCTTATGACAACCTAGATGATCAACTTCAGAAGCTCTGAACTAGACCGGGTAAGCTCAGTGGTAGAGCTTCATTATGTACTGTGCATTTAGCATCCTAATCACCAACACTGTAAAAGACGTTGAAATTTGTCATAGACATTATTCTTGGACAATGGCAGTTCTTTGGAAATGGGCTAAGCCAGCCTTTTTCAGTTTCTTCTGTTAATCTTATGAAGAGTTAAATTAGTTCACAAATGAGGATGACAGTCAACTATATATGATGCATAGAGGGCTGAAAATATTGATGAAAAATTATGTATATTTTTATATAACAGCATTATATGCACAGATATACATGTCAGCCACCTATATTGATAGTGTGTGTCATCCCAATCTTTTCAGGATGTGACTAACCACCTCCTGTTGCAATTTTCTACTTGATTTTTATATTTTTGAATGTAGAGCCTTCCAAAGATATTAAAAACTATTCTCACTTTTGGTAGCTTTCTGGAGGTGAAAATTTTGCCAGATAGTTTTGTTTGTAATGTAATTGAACAGTTGATGGGGCCTCAGTGTTCTTACAGACACTTTTTAAAAAATCTTGTACTTTTAGAGAAACAAGAGGTGATCATAAGGATATTGTGAATAACAAAGCAATAGAAAAGATTGAAGTTTCATGTTCTGTTTTGTTCTTTTTGAGTGAATCCTTTGGTTTCCTTGTTGTGCTGAAATATTTTCATCACCTAAATGCATGAGTTTTGGTAAAATTTACTAATACATATCCATAGATCCAGACTATGAGAGTAAGCCTTTTGAGAGGAACAATATAAATAGCTTTTATAGTTCTGTTAACAAAAAAGCATCGGGAAGGATTTGCCAGAGAGCTAAATCTAGATGACTTGCATCAATATTTGATTAGATACATTAGCTGGTCGAACTCTCAAATGATCAGAATAAACATGATTATATCTCAAAAACATGATATTAAGGCAGTGTTGGACGTTGGAGTGTGTGTGCAATGGTTTCATTATCTACAGAATAATGAAGTATTTCTTCCTGACTGAAAAAGACCATCATAGCTTCAGCTGATGTGCTACATCGGAAATAGCTTTAGAATTCCAAGTTTGAATTAGGCTTGGTGTTCAATCTCAGTCTATGAATTATAGATTACAGATAGCAAATGACTATTGAGATTTTTGGTTCAAGGAAAATCAAAGAAGAGCAAAATTAGAAATAATCTTAAAATTTGAAATCTCTCTTTAAAAAGTTTGATGGATTAGCAATTGTATGCCACGTAATTACAATGTCTGCAGAGAAGTTGAACTTAAAATGAAGAGGAAAACAAACAAAAAGTTGTGTGTGCCTGAGAGATGCTTGCAAGTCTCAGAAGCACACATTTGTGACAACTAAAAATGGACGGATTTCATTTATTTCATTTGTTCATATATGCTCTTTGGATCTTTGAATTGTTTTCTCTTTGTATTAAAAGCCGAGTTTTCCTTCCTAGTTTAAATCCTATCAAACTGTTGACATGGATTCAATCTTATTTGATTGGTACGTGGAAACATAACAATGACAACATTAATTATTAAGTTTTGGTATTCAACAACTTTCAGTAAATCAGAATGATGCTCGCTTGCGAAGTTTAAGAATATTTACCTATTTTATAACAGCATACTCTTTGGCCTAATTGGTACTTCTTAATAAATAATAAAAGAATTAACTTCTATAACAAAGTATATATTAGATGTTATAATTTATATTAAAATATATACATGTATATACATGTATAAAATATATATACTTATATACATAAAATATATATGCAAATATACATATGTATATATACTATACCTGTGTATATACACACCTAATAGCTTGACTTTAGGAAATAGAGTAAGTACTTCCACACACAAACACAGGAAGACACTACACATTTATAAAAGATCATACAAATTCTAAGTTAAAATGGTAAATGTCCATTGCTGCTAACTTTTGTTTAATTCTGCATTTATGTTCATTGTCAAGGACTGTCACAAGTTTGATGTAGTCTGAGAAACCTTTAGCAACTCAGCTATAATGAGCTGGGTACGAGTTTTCTTAGTTATGAGCAACACTAGGTCTTCATCAGGGATAGAGTGAATAAAAAGATCTATGTTCAAACCACATGTTTTAAACATTCCTGCTAAGTGCTAGTTTGCTCTTTGGTGTTTAGCCTGAAATTTAAAGCACTAAGGATTAAAAGGATTACAACATAATCTTAAATAATCCTAAATGTCATTTACAGAGAGATAGTTGTAATAACTAAATAAAACCATGTGAAAGGATGGCAGCATTGTCAGGCAGCCTCCGTCACAGAAGAGGGGCTACTGTCACCTTGTTTCCTGGCTGGGCACATGAGGCAGTTAACAGTCTTTCAGTAGGAAGTTCAACTGAGAAAATGGCTGCAAAATATTTTAGAACAAGTTTGTTTAAAAAAGAAAAACCTCTTGTTTCCAAGTTGAAGGAAATTTTTCAGTTAGGTTTTGCCTTTTCCTTTGAACACAGACCTTTCTGAGTTAAATATTTTGGAAAGTCTAGGGAAAGGAAGTTCGTGACATGGCTATCAAATAGACAACTGATGTATCTCTAAAAAATTCCCCAACCTCCAAGGAGATACCCCCCTTATTAAATATATGAGAGTCTCAAAGCACTATAATTGTTTCCATGTCATTAAATTTAGTACTTAAATATTCTTTACATAAATATTCTGTCATGTAAATTAGTTTTGTCTCCCCAAAGAAAATATATAGATAGAAACTATATCCCATATTGTCTTCTACTTATTAAACCAGAAGACTGAACTTTTCAGCTGAGTAAGTTGTTACTGCTAAGGGTAGAGTTGCATTCGTTTAGTAAAATGAAACAAAACAGATTCACTCCTGTTTTTTTAAAAAAAAAAAAAAATAGGAATTTGTATCCACAATGTAGGCCCTGGACTCCAAAATTTCCAGGGTGTCAATAGGGAATAAAGATGAGGAAGATAACTGTTTCCTGGGTCTTTTTCATTTCAAGTTATAAGACAGCACTTAAGATAATTAAGATAATTAAATCATTTTTACTCTAAAAATTTACCTTTTCTTAGAGCCAAAGAGCGACTGGGCCTCAGTTTTCCTGAGTTTCCTTTAACAAAGTTTTTAAAAAACATACACTGGGCTCTTCTATAGATTTTCAGTAGGATAATTCTACCAATTAATAAATCATGGGTGATTAGGAATATGTCAATTGCCTGCTTGCTGCTTGAAAGGCAGAAAAAATGAAATGACTTAAGATGAAAGTCTGTTATCCTCCCCCCGCCACCACCAGTTTGTAACCTCAACAAATATCATGGCCACATTTCCTGGATTTGAGATTTTCAAGATTCTTTTTCAATATATTAAAATATAGATCTCAGGGGACAGATTCTGTCCCTAAAAGTAAACCTCGGAGTAGATTTATCATTATATTACTTTTCTGACTTTGAATGGAGTCTTCTGACTATAATGTATATTAAACATTTTTATGCAATATTCTCCATGGATATGCATTACATTTAAACATAATTTGATCTTTCTGATCTGAGTATGTCTTAGCTTAAAATGTTTGAGTACTACTTAAGTTTATTAATGTGAAGATAATTTAATAACATCTTTTAAAAAAACATAATTTTAAGCCAAAAGGAAAACTGCTGGTATTGTGCTTTTATCCATTTCCTTGTGTTACAAGTGGTGGTTTAAAATAAATCTGAGCTTTTACCAATTTTCTCTTTCATTTTTCAGTGCTTGTAGTTAGACTAAATGCAAAAGGATGATTCTTCACATTCATACATGCATTAGATTTCCAGTAAAGTTGGTTTCACTTTAGAGAATTACTCAAAGTATCTTAAAAGATACGGCATTAAAAATAGACTAGAGTAAGAGAAGCATTAATGTCTAATACAGTGTTTTTTACTCTACAACTTGTCCCCAATCATTTTATCTACCTATTAGGAATTCATCCATCATTCGGGAGGTGCAGTGGAGAGAACACATGAGTCTGGGGACATGTGTTCCAATTTGGGCTGTGTCAGTTGTCACTTTATGTAGAACCCAAGGCAGGATCCTCCTCCAACTTTGTCACATCAATGAAATATCAGATGACCGTCCTCACCTCACCTGCCCATCTGTGTTAATACTAAAATGAAGTAATCCCGTATGTTGTGTGTTTGAGAGCAACTACAAAGAAGTGATTTTAATATAAATACAGCAGACTTTCATTATTCATCTACTAACCACACTATCTCAATGTTTTGAGGGAAATTCCAGATATAAATTTTAGAAGAATAGGGTTGAGAGGGGTAAATATCTGTGAAATGTAACTCAGAATTTCTGCTCTACTTCTGGTCTTTTTGTTGCCTTCTGAACTTAATAGACATTTAATAAAAAACATGAAAATCTTTTCATTTATTGTGTAACTAAGAATATAGATCCTTAAACTTATTTTTAATGTGCTATTCTTATGTCATTAATGTAATAGCCAATTAATATAAGTTAATCAATGACATATTCAAATTAATACTTAAAAGCATATCACCTTGAAAGCCCTACCAAGCTGTTAATAGAAACTTGCAAAAGGTAACTTAGAGACAAGTGTAGCAACTATGCCCCACGTGAAAGAGGGACAATAGTGACACTTATTACTCCCCTACTGAGGTATCAGTACAATACTGTTTTTCTGATTGAAGGGAAAGAGATATGATTATTTGTATGATTTTTAGCTTCACTTTTGTTGATGGGGTTACACAGATTTTACACAGAAGGAGGCATAGAATTTTACAATTAGAGATTTGATTTAGGAATATGAATGTCAGGGGTATATAAAGATTGAGTGCAAATGATACAATCTGGGAACAGGAAATAAAATTGTAAGAATCTAGATGAGACCAAGAGAGCACGTTAGCTTTGACTGATGAAAGGAGAAACAGAAACAAGAAGATGGATGCAAAGTACATTCTGCAAATGAAGAACATGCCTACTGGTTCAGATAATGTGACTTGGGAACCACTCTCTTTTTGCAGGTTTAATTTTCTAAGAAATAATAAACCTTTTTTAAAAGATATATTCTGGAGATCTAGAATTAAGATATACAAACTAAGTATATGGTTAGGGAAAACAACATGAACTGTATGTTGCCTGGGTGATTCTGTGAAGCTCACTAGTCAAAGCCTTAGACATCAAGAATGTAGGCTCATTTGCACACCTTCATTGTTTCACTACTAGAGGGCATAATGCTGCCTTGCTAGATTCATTCTTTTTGAACTATCAAAGCAGCATGTAACTGGATGGCAGTAAAGATTGAAAAGAGTAGTATTAGTACATTTTGGTCCCCAATTTTGTAATTCCAAAATAACATAAATCAAAATAAAAATGAAAAAAAAAGTCAACTTGGCTTCTTCTGTTTCTAACATTTCAGCAGCAGAATGGATGCACATGACCTAATGAATTCAAACAACTGGATAGCTCACTTCACATTGCCTTCTGGAATAGCTGGCTATGTGAGCTCAAAGATATGAGTTGTGCAGTTGTAATAAATTCTGGGTTTTATTCTGACACCAGGCTAAATGCACCATGCTGTTCTTCATTTACCGACATTGTATCGTGAATCCCCTCCTCTCATGGAACATATTCTGTTTCTTGATGTTTTGGTAGAGCTAGTGTGATGGTTTCTATGCCATCCATGGGCTCCTGTGGCTTGCGACGCACTTTCTCTGTATTCCCATAAGCAGAAGGAGACTAAGTGAGCCACGTGGAGATCAAACCTGAGACTTGACAGGATGCACTCCAACCTGGGCAAAAGAAACCACTGCCACTGGGGAATTTTATGGACTAAAGTAGAATCAACAAGTGCATGGTTTTTCTACTTGTTATTTTAATCTCATTTATAAAGTATAGAAAATACTGTATTGATGCTAGCAAGACAGTATTCAAGCCAAGGGATCCTTTTTCATATCTGTTTCAATATTTTTTATTTTTAAAGAGAGCAGCCATGTGTATTTCATGCTGTGTATGATTTTTAATAGCAAACAGACTTTTTCCAGAAGAAGGAACAATTTAATCCCTAAAACTGGTACGTAATAGATGGGGCCAGTAAATGGTATCACATTTTACAGCTTGTCCATAAGGATGACACAGGGTGAAATAAAATTGAGTGCTTTTGGATAGCATAGGATCACTGGTGGATAGATGATGCTATTCAGTTTTTAGAAACATAAGGTAATGAGGCTGGATCTGAAAGCAAGAGAATATATATATACACACACATATATATATATATTTTTTTCAGTGTTTATATGCCACAAGCCACTGAGCAGGAGGAAAATCTGGGCAGTGGTGAGCAAAGCTGAAACCTCAGAGCAATGTTTAAAGCAATATAGGAAAATAACAAAGCAAGCATCCATAAACAAAGGCTTGAACTGAAAAATAAGTTTAAGAAGAAAGGAAAATGCCCACACTCACACATAACTGGAAAGGCCACTTATGGCATCTATGCATACAGTCTCTCAATGTAAGAGTTAAACATACTACTAAAAATTTAGCAGAAAAAAAATCAAAAGGATATAAAACACTGCAGGGCAGTTAAGCATTCTTGGTATTTGAGGAGGGGAGGAGGCTGTTCTTTTATCTTAACAAAACAGGATGTTAAGAGATGGCCTAAGTGAAACAATGCAATGAAATGGCTGATGCTGGGGAGACATCAGGAAGGAAGCTGTTTGAACTCTTTTCGGATAACACAGATGGGTGTGAGATGGCTTAACCAAGACAGAGGCGTTCACATGGAGGGTTTAAATGCATTTCTTTTTAGTAGAAAGCTATTAGATTCTTGACCTCAGCCTCATCAATTTACCTAACATTGTATTTTCAGCACCGGGAGAAATTCTAACAGTCTCACTTTCTGGGTGAACAAGTGCAAACCAAAAAAATTACAGTGGCAAAATTTACAAATTGCTGAAGCACCTCGAAAACAGAAATACCAATACTGAGAATTCCTTTGCCAAGTAACTTAGACCTTGATTATGTTTTTTTTTCTTTTTTTTGTGAAGTTGAATTTAAGCAATGCTTCATTTTCAAAATTCCCATGCCCTTGATCAAGTAAAAGACAAGCTTCTGATATTTGAGATCGGTGATAGATTTGAAATCAATTCATACAAAGGGAGGTTATGAAAATACTCTTTTGATGTGTAGGATGTACTGATGAGGGTGGCAGAAAATTATGTGAAACCCTTCTCTTTTGACAGCTATACTGGAACATTTACAACCACAGATGTTATTTGTCCATCAGAAAGGAAAATATTTGTTTCAAGCTACAGGCATTTTCTACCACAGTATCAGAATGAAATTCAACCTCAATTTAATGTTTAATGCATATGAAAATAAATATTGGGGGGGGCAAATACTACAAAACAATTGAACCCCACAAAATATAACTAGCAATATGGAAAAAAAGGCTGGCTTCATTACAAGCAAATTTGTCCTTTTACTAAAGTAAGGATTGTTCTATTATTAACATAGGAAATCTTAGATGGACTGCACAGAATGCTGCATTATTCATAAAAGCATTGCTGCCATCTGGTGGCTACTTGGCATTTCAACACTGACTTCTCTGATTTGACTTGACTGGGTGCTCTTGGGAGGTATTTAAAGCAGAGCTTTAAGTGGTAAAATATAAATGTGAACATCCTCTGGCCCTACATGTCATTCATCTCAAGGCAGTCCTTTCTCTCTGTCTTGTCGTGGAATGGAGGATTCAGGGGAGGAAATGAGATAATTGGATATCTTTTGTCCTGAACGTGAAAGTATATTTTACATGGCTTATCTACTCTTGGCTGTTGACTGATGAATTTTATCGACATTCATTTCTGTTGGCAAATAAATAAGTATGTATCCAAATATTAAGAAGATTTATTGAATCTAAAGATATGCTATTTTGCTTAAATAAGAATATACATGAGATGCTTTAATCCCTCATTTGGATCCAAGCATGAATTTTTTTAAGTTATCACTCACTGAATTTGACTTTAGAAATAATATAATTTAGAACGTCAAAAAAGAAAATGTATAGAGGTTCATAAAACTTAAAATTTCTTCCCATTTACTCAATTGTTACATTAAAATGGTAGGATTGTTAATGACTCAGAAACTCGTAATCCTTCTTCATGGATTTTTAAGTTAAATGACAAATACTATTCAGTTCACATTGCACTTTTTGTTCAAAATAAAATAATTAAAATCTAAGAAATTTTGATGATTTTCAAGTATCAGTGTATTCACTCATTCTTAACAAGAACCAATTAGAATTAGGATATCTCTGTAATTTTAGTATGGTTTTAAGTTTCCAATAATTGTAGAAAGTCTCCTTGTATGTAATGAAAACCTTGACCCTTTAAGTGACTATTTATACAGATCACAGGTCTTTGAAGATGATAGGAGATAATGAGTTAAAATTGCCCCAGGAGGAAAGCTGAAGTTTTCTGAATTCTCAGGGATGATATTTAATAGTTAATATTCAGTTTCTAGTGACTATTTCCCTGTATCATTAAACTGCTTTCTGATTTAGTAAAAGTCAGATAACAAAGAACCATTACACTAAATCTGGAGAATTATATATTGAATGAATATTATGCTTTACAAGAAGATGTGGAAATGCCTATATTGAAAGTAAGACTTTGAGGTTTTATCTTTAAATGTATGGATAAGATTTTCAGTCTGTGAATACATACTTGATATTCCCTTTGTTACTAGCTATTTCTACCACTAAAAATAATTCCTTCTTCAAAATACGTAATTTGGCTTATGGAAGAATGTTGTTCAACTTCTCTGGGAAGATGGCTCAATTCCCCATCCTTCCTCTGTTCTCCGTTCTACCCACATTTAGGAAGAGGATATGAACAACAACAACAATAAAACCTTGCAAAGAAAGTAAAATCAATAACGATTATATCCCTGTCTCTTTCATCTGTAAGGATAAAATTTCAAGTAAATTATTCTCCCAATAGACTTGGATACAACCCTGTAGTGGTTTCTAATGGCTCCATAATAGAGATAGTAAACTTTGTAGCTATGGTCAGGATGCCCCAGGTTTTAGTCATAAGTTGCTAATGTTTGTTTCAATAACGTTTCCTCTTTGGCAGCTTTTACAGCTACTTAATGCTAAATTCCCATTTAGTCAGGAGGATCATTCACATACTGTAATGAATGATGTTACCTTAAATCCTTTAGTATGTAATTGCTGGATGTTACATTTTATAGTGGGGTATTTGATGGTATATTTATTTATGATAAATTTTATGAGAGTGACAGCTGTATCTCGGCGGAGGAATGACCCTTTTCTTTTCTTTCTTTTTTTTTTTTTTGAGACGGAGTCTCACTCTGTCACCCCGGCTTCAATGGAGTACAGTGGCATCGTGTTGGCTCACTGCAACCTTCATCTCCTGGGTTAAAGCAATTCTCCTGCCTCAGTCTCCCGCGTAGCTGGGATTACAGGCACCTACCACCATGCCCAGCTAATTAAAAAAAAATATATTTTTAGTAGAGATAGGGTTTCCCCATGTTGGCCAGGGTTGGTCTCGAACTCGTGACCTCAGGTGATCTGCCCGCCTGGGCCTCCCAAAGTGCTGGAATTACAGGCCTGAGCCATGGCGCCTGGCTGACCCTTTTCTTTCACAGGAATCTAGTTTCAAAACTTTTTAAGCAAATAGTTTTGTCATATTTGCCTTCTGGCTTAGGCTAGGTTCCCCTGAAAGCAAAATTTGAGACAAGTAATTGTGTGCAAGCAGTTTGTTTGATTGCAGAAAGCAGAAATTAAGAACTCACAAGAGTGAAAGAGAAGGAAGAAAAGCCAATGCAGAACCCATTATTGAGTTGGTCACAGGGTGGTTAGGACACTTGCCAGAATTTTCCACCCAAGGATGGACAGGATGAAGCATTTGTTCATTAGCTCCTGAGCCTTTGGTTTCTGGGTGCCTCTGGGAGGGGATAATGTCTTTAGATCTTGAGTTTCAGGCTGTTCATGGGGGTGTGTGTCAAGAAGGCTTTTTCAGGTTTCCTACTCGACAGAACCAGGAAATATCCACAGCAGAAAGTAAAAGATGTCTAATGTGTGCTGAGGCAAGATGCAGTCAGTACAAAGGAGCTGAAGTCCACACAGAACTGTTGCACCAGCTGCAGCTGTAGTGACACCCACATAACTAAGAGGATGTGAGGCAGGGCACAGGAAGCATCTGATGCAATTTACCTCTTGCAATATTCAAATTTACTTGTATCTCACGTTACATCTAATCTGTTGCCAAGTGTTCAAGATGGTGGCTGGCCTCAATCTCTACAAAAGAACTAATAAAAAAAGTTAAAAAAAAAAAAAAAAATAAAAGCTCTACTCCTCCACTGCAACTGTGTATGGGGCTGTATTTGGTATTTATCATCTACCACCTTCACTCGTTCTAGATTTTGCTCATCCTCAGCCAGGAGGAATCTAGTCGGTTTTGTTTGCCTGATGGAGTCAATCAGACCTTCGTATATGCGGGGTCTGAACCTTTGATTTTTTTTTTTTTACATTGTCACGCCCTGTTCACTGTAGTTGACAGTTCACTGCTCTCATCAGGCCTAGATGCACCATGAGACATCTCAGTGAATCATTTGACTTCCAGTTTTTTTCTTCCTCCTGCTGCTGTGCATATGCAACCTTACTTTTTCATTATAATTAGGGTCAGTTATCCCCATGAATATAGTAGTTATTTTAGTTGCCAGCTTGTACACATCTTGAGTATCCATAGTTACCATGCAGTGGTCATAGCTTTAAGTTCATGATACTTACTAATCCCTGTTAGAAGCAGAACTCTCCCATGTCCCAAGAATAAGAATCTCTAATCCAGCAGAGCCAAAGTTGCAAAACCCAGAAGCATAAATGCTGCAGATAGGTTACTACAGGGGCTACTCTTACTTCTACCTTTTGGTCCTTAGACACCTATATTCCACCTACTGGAGATAATATGTCATGTAACATCACGTATTGATGGTATACCATGCATTGATTCAGTGAATATACTGCATCTTGGAATATTGAACCCCAAAAAACAGGATCCTGTCTCCAAACTACTACCTAAGCAGACACTTTAAGAGATCACTTCACTGTTAGATCAGGTTGATTTCTTCCAAGTGATGTGACATTTAGTAAGAATGGCACATCTTAAGGTTACATGCCTGGTGTTGCAGTTTCCTCATTTTCTTGATTTGAGGTAGTATCATGAATCACCCCACATTGCTAATTCAGCATTCCTAAAGATGTGGAATGGTAGGGCTGGCAGAGACACCATAAGCAGAGAAAGCAAACCTACAGAGTTAACGTCAATTCCAGTGAGAATGAATCCTTGCTCCCCCAAGGACTGAAGGGGTCTGATGTTGTCAGTTTGCTGTCAAGCACCTAGTTTGTCCTGAAGGGGTCAGTATCTGCCTCTGCTGCTGGAAGATCATGGACTCAACAGTAGTAAGCAGCCATGGAGAGAGAAAGCCATGATGTTGAGTGTGTGCCGCATCTCCATCTCTGCCACATGGCCACTCCACTCATGGGTCTGTTGTGCATGTTCTAAGTGACTAAAGAGAGGCTAGAGAACTTCAACTGACTAGTCATCTGGTGCATTGGCTTACCCTCTGGTAGATGTAGACAAGGGTCTGCATGCCCTGGACACACCCTTATGAATCCTCTAACATTTGCCAGACTTCTTGTTTCTAATCTTTCAGACTGTCTCCTTCCAGGCCTCTGAACAGCAGGAAAAGTCACCTTCTACTGCCTGGAAATCAGTCTATATTCTAACCTCAGGCTACCTCCTCTTGAGATTATTTCTTGTATCTCTGTCCCATGGGCGGATTTCTCTTCACCACAGTCCTATAAGATGACTGGGTGGGTGTACGGTGCAGCTGCAGTCTTTTTTTTTTTGGCTCACCAACATACTGAGCTAACCCATCCATGAATCAGGTTTGAGTTTTTTTTCATCATTCATCAGCTGGCTTCAAGCATCTCCATGAAGCCCTAGGGGTGAACTCAGGGAGAGACACTAGTGTTAACAGTGGCAAATAAAATAGGAATTTGATCCATCTGTTCATGGAACTTTCTTAAGCCCTCTAGACCTGTTTGGGACAAATTCTGAATACAGCATTTCAATCCATGGATTGTTGCCCACTCTGTGATTCAGTGAATTTGAAAATACCAAGGTCATCATGAGAAGCTGAAGCCATAGAGTTGTCTGATGTCTTATAATTAGATGTTCCTTCTCTATTCTGACCCAGCAATAGGCCAGAAGTTACTTTTCAATTGGGAAGGATATTTTTGCTGTGGAAGGTAAGGCCTTCCTCCAGAACCTTAGAGACTTTCGTTGTGAAGCTGTTAGTATAACCTACTACACACTCCACAGTAATGTTATATTTCACTTTCTCACTAAATTTTCTGAATCATACACCCAAGAGTCAAGGAGTTCACATGACAGCCTGGACCTGCTGCAGGCATTGATAGTTATGAATAGCCACCCTGATGTATGAATGACATTCAGAAATACTCCTATTGTCCAATCTACTAACTTACCTAGTGATAAAAGTCCAGGGCTTGTGGTCATATCACCATATAAGAATATCTGAGTGAGGCCAAGATTCCTGATTGTCTGCAGATAGTGGTAGTTTTAAACCACTAAATTATGGGCTAGTTTGTTACAGAGCAATAGCTAATTGATACAAGTAATGTCTACAGATACAATAGTTCGATTTTTACAAGAAATGATGACATTTGAAAGTCAAGTTCAACTGGTAAAACAGACCTTGGAAAAAGGTAATGAGACCACAGTTCTTGGTGTCAGCTTCTAATAATTAATTATCAAGCACTAGCTCCATAGAGACTTGTAGAGAACATGCAGGTGGTGCCATTTCATCTGGTCATGTAGCTTTTCTATTACTCAGATTGTTTATTGAAATAGCTGCCTAACAAAGTTAACTTCCAGGAAGGATGCCAGGTTACACGGAATCATACCAGAGTCTTAGAATCACTTTGGGCTTTCACCCAAAGTTTTTGCAACATTAGGTGGAGGCAATATAATTTGGCTTGAAAAGTTACAAGGGAAAAAAATGTCAGAAAATGCTCATGGAACAGGGTGTTCAGAGTCTTCAAGATAGGATCTTTCTTGGCCTCCTGAAAATCAGAGAAAATTGAATATCTGTGATTTTTTTTTTTTAATAGTACGAACCAGCAGAATCCAGGGTTGTTACAGATCATTATTAGGCCAACAACTGTAGAAGTTCTAACCCCAAAATTGAGCTGTAAGACATATAAGAGCAGATAGAGCTACAGCTGGAAAATCTAAACATAGTCTAAAAGTTTTTGCACTTCAAGAGCTTCTGGAGGAAAGAAAAGAAATTTGATTTCTGTGCTGCTGATGAAAAAGCTAAAAAATTACCTGAGAAAATTGTATTTGACATATTTTCATTGCAAATGGTATTTTGCTATTTATTTCTAAAAGTTGAAAAAGACCCTGCATGTTAAAAATCACCAGTTTAGAAAAAATGTGAAGTCTGTATTTCTTTGTATTTGGAATTAAGCATTCCAATAATTTCTTTAATTTTAAAAAATGTACACATAGAAAGTGTTGTTGTTATTCTGCAGAGTTTTCGTAGGATATTCCGGGCCAGTGATATTTATTTGGGTAAGGTGAACATGCAATTCTCAGACTTGCCTTTGTTAACTTTTAGGTTTTTTCTTTCCCAAAATATGTAAACAAGATTTAACTTATTTCTTTCTGAATTTTTCTGACATAAATAAACCAAAGATAAGCATAGTATATTCATGTTAAAGCTTCATAACGCTGAGTCTGTTCTATCTTGGATTGAAAATTTATTTGAATTCCTTCAATTAAATAAAAATTTAAAATTTCAATAAAATATATTATTTCTAAATCTATTTTAGGTTAACTTCAGGAATAGAAACTGATGAAAAACAGGGGGTAAAATTATTCAGTTACATCAAACTCTAGGTGTTAAGTGATTTTTTTTTCAGAGTTATTTTAGAAACTGGGTGTTCAGTTATTATTTTTTCATAGTACTGAGTAGAGCTCCAGAAACTTGGAAGAGTCAGTTTTCAAAAATGTCTAATTTATGGTTGGGAAACTGAATAACATTCAACTATTTCCCATTGTTTCCCACTATGTCCTTTGTTCCACAGTTATTTTAAATAAATTTTCCCACTTCATATAAAATGGGCTTTTGATAATACTATCAATTTATCTTGTAGAGTCACGCAAAATTATTTTTTTCAATGTAATACAAATCAAACTATGGTGAAAAGTTCAGTGATAGGAGAAGGTAGCTGAAATATATTTCCAGTACAAGCTCTAAGCAAGTAACTAAGAGTTGGATTATGTAGAGTGCTTACTTGCTATTGATGAATACTATTTTGCTGGGCCCCAAAACAGGGCAGACTAAAGGTCACTGGTAGTTGCCATTGTAAGAAGGCAGATTGCTTTTACAAAAGATATAATTTGCAAACAATATATATCTATGATTGTTATGTTTCCTATTTTGTTCACTTAGCATATTTTGTTAAATTTACTTATTAAAAATGAAACATTTCTGAGATGATTTTCTATTTTAATGACTCCAATCTGACTCAGAGGCAGAGAGATAGAGGTCTCCTTAAATTATTTTGCATAGGGTTTCCATTTTTTGGACAAAATTCTTACACTTTTTTTCATAAACTTTGCTTAGGATTTGCTCATGTTTCTAAATAAATAAAATATAAATAAAAATAACTTAATGAAGAAAATACTAACAAGACAATACAAAGGACCAAGTATCATTAGAGTTTTGGTTTATCATAGTTCCATGTATGGCCCCTGTATCAGCCAAAATAGGCTAACCTATGCTTTGGAAACAAATTTCTGTTGTTCAGTTCCATACTGTCTTCACTCTGAGATCCAGGTTGATGGAATAGTCTCTTTCTGGAAGGGTGTGACAAGCAACATGTTTGCCTTTACAGCTCTTACCTGAAAGTGGCACATGTCACATCTGTCTTCATTTCATGGGACTAAGGAAGTCACAGAGCCAACAAAGCACAAAGGCATAAGCCCTCCATATGTACAGTGACGGCAGGAAGAAACACTAGTTGGCATGGTATAGAATTGTAGACCCTACGACAGTCCCTACACAACTAAATATTCAGATCACTTGCTCAATCTCAATAAAGGTTTGTCATAGTTGTTGTTGCTATTGTTTAAATCAGGTAAAATTTCATAAAGCCATTCCAGAGATAAAAGCACATTTAAAGTAATTTGAGTACTTGTAATTGATGGTAACATAATGACTCATTTAAAAGAACCATTCAGCTCCTTTGATAAACACTATTGAGTGTCAAGTTATTCAACAACATATGTCAACCTGCATACCGATTTGTATCTATTTTTTAAATTCAGAAGTGTTGGGAATATGGAAAATTTGCATCAATAATTATTTAAGTCCAAGGCAGATGCATAAATCATAGGAGCTGAAGGTCAAAGAATTCAGGGTGAAATAAGTATTTTCTGAAGGTGACAAAAATGAGGTAAGGGTTGAAAGTATTTGCTTTCAGTAATTGAAATACGTAAATAGGTTTCGTTCTTTTTCCAATAGTAAACGAATATATGTTATACATCATCAAATGAATTGTTCTGCTCACAGATATTTGTATACCATCTTTAAAGATAGAAAGTGCATACATATCCTACATAAATTTTTTGGCATGTTGCGAAATGCTCTGCTGAGAAGATATGCTGTTTGGTATCTTTGTTGAAATAATTATTTCAACAATTATTGAAATAATTGGGCCGGGCGCGGTGGCTCAAGCCTGTAATCCCAGCACTTTGGGAGGCCGAGACGGGCGGATCACGAGGTCAGGAGATCGAGACCATCCTGGCTAATGCGGTGAAACCCCGTCTCTACTGAAAAATACAAAAATCTAGCCGGGCGAGGTGGCGGGCGCCTGTAGTCCCAGCTACTCGGGAGGCTGAGGCAGGAGAATGGCGTAAACCTGGGAGGCCGAGCTTGCAGTGAGCAGAGATCCGGCCACTGCACTCCAGCCTGGTCCACAGAGCGAAACTCTGTCTCAAAAAAAAAAAAAAAAAAAAAAAATAATGATTTTCTAGTATACAAATATCTAGCACAAAAACAATTTAGCTAGTTTTATGAAATATATCCATGTGGGCATGGATACTAAAGTGATAATATTAGAATGGATGGCAGAGAGAATGATGGTTGTTAATGTAAATTGCTCAATAGAAAACCCCACATTTTACTTGGGAAAAAAACCATCTGTATTTTCAGAATGAGGCATAAACCTCATTTTTAATGCTCTAGATTTGTTACAACATGTAAAAACTACTTTAATTTTAGCAAAAGTACCAACTAGTGTCAGTGAAAAATGATTGCAATTCAACTCTATGTATGTAACTATCATGGCAAACTAATTTTATAGAGTGTAGTTTTTTTTTTTTTTTACTTTTAGACATTGGTGTTAAATCCTATTTTTCTAATGTAGAGCATATTGGTTTAAAACAAACAAAGAAAAAGGCTCTCAAACAACAGTCCCAGTAAACCAAGTTGCAATTAGCTGCCACTCCTGGGAAATATTCTAGGATATGTGGCTGGCACTTGAAAAATTTACACCTTCTGAGGAAAAGCAGAAAAAGTCTGTCAAACAATTAAACTGATTGGAATTCCCAAGAATATAAAAAACCAAAATAAGTCTTATGTTAGAAAAGATTAGGAAATAGTTCTGTATGTGGTTGCAAATTGGAGCAGAACAAGTAAGATTTTTTGTACCTTGTATAAATCATTTTTTTCTTTAGAACAAATATGAGGCCACTCAAGGAAAAACTCCTAGTACTAGTTTATTTTTTAAAAAATTACACGTTAGAGTTTGAAAATGTAATTAGTTAAATTACCTCAAAATAGCAATAGGATACATAGTTGTTAGTAATATTTTTGGATAAATGAATGAGATGGTTGTTAAATCTATGTATGAATATACATTGGACAACTAAGTTGGTTAAAAGTAAAAATCCATATATTACTGTTAAAGAATGTAGAAGATATCAAGATGAGAAACATTCAAATTAAGAGTAAGATAGAAGAAGAAATTGGCACTTCTAAGATTCAATTAGGATAAACTTTTAAAACATTGATTAAAAGAAAACTGTCCAGCGCAATGGAAAGGAAAGACGCTATTGTATCTGCCTTTCCTAAGTAAATATATTCTAAAGTGTTATAAAAATTTAGGACATCTTAGATTCTCAAGGAAATAAAAATGTTTTCTTGTTTAAAAGTCTGTGTGTTTGGTAGATATCTTGAAGAAAGAGAAATGACTACGGTTTGCGTGTTTCCTATGCCAAATATTTCTATGCTAACATCTTCAAATATGGATTCATTCTGTTCAAATTCTCTAATTTATATAGAAATTAAAAGCTTATTAAAGTAATGCTTCTCAAACTTTTCCATTAATCTCTAAAGAGAGCATAAAGTACTTTGAAAGTCTGGAGAGGGGTCAGAGATAAAGATATAGATTTAGGGATTTTCAGAATTTAGATGATATTTAACACTTGAGGTTGAATTTTTGTCATTAAAGCTGTAATTTTTGTCACATATAAAAGAAATGAGTCTTAAACAAGTCATGATCCTTACAATCAACTTGCTCTTCAGTTCCTAAATTTCACTATCATGATGATTTTATTATATTTTTTTAAACAGTACTCCTTTTCAGCTGATGGCAGAGACTCTTGATCTTTAAATTAATATCACCACAGTGAGTCATCCTTCATTAGTAAGATGAAGAATTAATTCTCTTTTATCAAATTAGGCTCTGACCATTTCCATGAAGATAAAGAACAAAATAATCCTGAATTTTAAATCTCTGACTTGGTTATGCATATACACCTTTCAACTGGAAAAAGCACTCCAAATCACTTCCTACAAGTTATAAATTTGTTAAAAGGTTTTTTTAAGTCAAGCTACTTTTAAAATATTTATTATTTTTACTATTTATTTGATTATACTGAGAAAATTGAGGAAAATTATTTAAAACAAAATCATTCTCAGTGATATATTGGCCATAGGTTTATGCTACCAATCTTGCAAACATGCCTGTTAATTGATAAATGTACACATCCCATTACATACAAGTTATCAGTACCTTTTTTTTTCTTTTTTCTTTTTTTTTTTTTTTGAGACGGAGTCTTGCTCTGTCGCCCGGGCTGGAGTGCAGTGGCCGGATC
>NW_012114566.1:5977176-6059676 GCF_000951035.1 Colobus angolensis palliatus
ATATAATTTTTTTTTTTTTTTTTAAGACAGAGTCTCACTCTTGTCACTCAGACTGGAGTGCAGGGGTGCGATCTTGGCTCACTGCAACCTCCATCTCCTGGGTTCAGGTGATTCTCCTGCCTCAGCCTCCCAAGTAACTGGGACTACAGGTGTTTACCCCCACACCCGGTTAATTTAGTATTTTTAGTAGAGACAGGATTTGGCCATGTTGGCCAGGCTGTTGTTGAACTCCTGACCTCAGGTGATCTGCCTGCCTCTGCCTCTCACATATTCTTAACCAACTACATAGTTTTTATAAAACTTCGTTTGATTTTAACTTCGCTTAAAATGTTGCCACACGGTAGTCTTCAACCTTGTAGACATTTCTATTTTGCTTTGAATCTGATCTTCTTGGTGTTTGCAACTTAAAATACAATTTTTACCCATCCTGATCAGTAGCTTTTCACTTACATAGCCTATATTTGAAAGAATCTCAATATTTTTTAGCATTTAGCTATTTGACCCATTGGTGATATTTAATGTGTTCGTAATTTATTTTGCTGTATAGTATGAAGTAACTCAAGTACTCTGCACATTCAATACCATTTGGTAATTAATGAATTGCTCTTCTAATATTTTGTGATGCTTATTTGTAATTACACATTACTTTCCTTTTAAAATAAATGTGTCTCGGAGACATTAATTTTATTTCTTTGGTATTGACATATATTACTCTTTTAGTTATTTTAAACATATAATTTATTATAACTACTAGAAAGTCAAGTCTCCTCATCAGCTTTTTCTTTTCAAAATTATCTCAATATTGCTATAGCATTCTCAGACTGTTAGTATGGTATGAAAACAACCTGATTTTGGCTTTTGTAAGTAACCTGTTTAGCACTTGTGTTTATATCTTCATTCAGAAAACTTTAGAAAAACATATTTATCAGTCATATTCAAAACATTTTGATGTATATTCAAAAACATTTGAGGTCAAGTTATTTGTATTAATGTTCATATCACTGATGATCACTTCAAGTTTTTTTTCATCTTCAGGAATTCAAACTTTCTGTCCAATACTCCTCTCCATTTTTCATGTGTACCATTTCTATCTCAGAATTTCCATCTGTGTCTTTCTTTATTAGAAATTGAAGTTTTTCCTTTCCATTGTCAGCACAATTGTATGCACTATTAATTATGCTCTTTTCTGTCTTTAATAAAGATTTTAATTCTGCTACTGTATGTAGATTTCTCTTGCATTGATTATTTACCTTTTTCAGTCATATGTACATTCCACTTGGTATTAACCCTTTAAAAAAAGCAAATCTTCCATTTCTGGCAGTATAAATTACAAGTTTTCTGTTACTGAGGGGTCAGCACAGATACATTCCTAAGGTTTCTATTTCTTGTAATAAATCTACCTTCCCCTTAACTCAGATATACATTTTCTCTGTATCTTTTAAGGATTTCTTCTCTTCTTCTAATTTGTAGACTCCTTTTCTAGGACCCCAGGTTGATTTTTTTTGGTTTTGTTTTGTTTTGTTTTTTGTTTTTGGGACGGAGTCTCGCTCTGTCGCCCAGGCTGGAGTGCAGTGGCGCGATCTCGACTCACTGCAAGCTCCGCCTCCCGGGTTCACGCCATTCTCCTGCCTCAGCCTCCCGAGTAGCTGGGACTACAGGCGCCGCCACCGCGCCGGGCTAGTTTTTTTGTATTTGTAGTAGAGACGGGGTTTCACCGTGTTAGCCAGGATAGTCTCGATCTCCTGAACTCGTGATCTGCCCACCTCGGCCTCCCAAAGTGCTGGGCTTATAGGCGTGAGCCACCGCACCCGGCCGTTTCTTAAAAGTTTTTATACTTTCAAATCTACTTGAGTTCTAACAAACTCATTCTCTCTCATCTTAAAGTTGAAGGAAAATCGATGTGTCAAATATCCTTTTCCATGTTCTGCTCATTAAAAGGAGATGGATTTATTTCAAGAATTAAATTGAAATGTATTTTAATTTTAAACAGTTTGTAGAATTTCAAACAGTTTGTAGTTCTTTTTTTACTTGAATGTGGGCATGAATCTATAATTCCCTAGAAGAATGAACTATGTCTTGTGTTCTTTTAAATCGCCAGTCATTGTTGATTTTACACATCAAGTGAAATCTATCCGCTTCTCATGCTGCTTCCTTAGAAGCTGATGGTGGTGGCAGGTGAAGAACGGGGGATAAAAAGGGATGTGAATGGTCCTGGTGGCCCCAGAAACCAGGTCACACATGGTAGGCGGATGATTGTGAGGCTTTGCGGTGAGCAGGGCAGGCCAGTATTAGGGAGGAGAGCTAACAAGGGCTTTCTTAACATCCATACTGTTTCTGCTTTTTCTGTTTAACTTCCATGGTTTTTCTTCATTGAAAAGTTCTAGAAATGGGACAGGCACAGTGGGTCACTCCTATAATCCCAGCCCTTTGGGAGATTGAGGTGGATGGATCATTTGTGGTCAGGAGTTCGAGACCAGTTAGCCAACACAGTGAAACCCCATCTCTACTTAACAACAACAACAAAAATTGCCAGGCATAGTGGTGGGCGCCTGTAATCCCAGCTATTCAGGAGGCTGAGGCAGGAGAATTGCTTGAACCCAGGAAGCGGATGTTGCACCGGGCCGAAATTGCACCACTGCACTCCAGCCTGGCAAGATAGTGAAACTCCGTCGTGCAAAACAAACAAACAAAAAAACTAGAAATGCATTAGCTGCTCATCTCAGGTGATCTAAAGTATTTAGAGAGTATTATGTTCTCTCTCTTTGAGAGAACCACCAATCAATATTCTTGATTTACAGTACTACTAAGGCCTGATCTCTTTTGTTTTCATGTGGTTTTCAGTAGAAAAATATTAATCAAATAGGTACTTAACCACCAGATCGATCCAAAATCTTGCTTTTTAATTGGCTGTGTTTTAAATTTAAATTTAACTATATATGATGGAACTTTTTTCTTATTTTTGGCATTGTGATCTCCAAGTTTGACAATAGAAAAATACTGATGTCAATACAGACTATTTTTATTTTGTGTTTTCAAGTTCTTTCTCTATATGTTTGCCAGTTTATCATTTCATTGTTCTTGTGTGTCTCAACAATAAATTGTTTTAAAATTAGATTAGTTTAAATAATTTATACTTTTCTTTATACATCATTACTCTATTGCTATTTGTGAGCACTACATTATTTGAAAACATTTCTGCTTTAAATATTGCTACACTAATATCCTCATTTTCAAATTATTGACATCCAAAAGTGAGAGAAATGGGGTGGGAATACTTTCATTTAACAAAATAGTTTAAAAAAAAATTCAACAAGCTCTTAATAGGAACTAGTACATAGTTTTGAATTATTTGATGATGACTTGTAATAATTACAGATACTTCTCAACTTATGACGGGCTGACTTCATGATAAACCCATTGTAAGTTGAAAATATCTTAAGTTAAAGATGCATTTAATACTCCAATGAACCTATCATAAAGTCAAAAAGTAGTCATACTATCATAAATTGGAGACTGTCTGTACTAAACGGTTTTATAGTATAAAATGTTTACCCTAACTCTAGTTAATAATAAATATATGAACAGGCTACTTCCTAGTTAGATGAAATATATTACAAAGAAAAAATCAAAATGCACGTCCTTATGCCATATGTTGCATGACATTTTAAAAAATATTAAATATGTCAGTGTGGGCTAATATTTTATTTGTATAATTTTTTAATTTTATAAATCTCTTCTGCTAATCTTACTTTGTAAATTAATTTTTAACCTATTTTAAATGCTAGTCATTTCCAAACATTTCATTTCCATATTTTATTCCTATAAAACTTCATCCAGTTAGTAATTTTCTATTTATTGCTAATTTATTTCCTGATGAATCCAAAGATTATTGAACATAGCCTGGCTCATAGAAGGAGTTTGAATCTTTTTTAATGAATAAATATATTTTGTATTTTTTTTTCTGGAATTCTAGCAACTCTTCTGTTATGACTGGGCAAATATCTAAATTTTATACATGAACTTTCCAGAAAAGTATGGCTTTCTGCATTTGGTGGCCATCCATTTAATTGTAATCACTACTTATCCTTTAAGATTTTTAAGTAAAATGTCCTGTGCATCTTTGTTACCTTTGTCAGTTAGATGGCCTCATTAAGTACTCTGTTGTATAAACATAAATATATTAGATAACAACTTTGCAGCTTTGAGGAAAAGTGGCAAATGTGTCTCTCTACTCCTTGTTATCTGTGCCTTAATGACTTATCTAAGTCCTGGCTGTCTTTAAAGTCCAGAATTTTAGGCATACAAAGCTGTCTTTAATAACTAGTTTGTTTCCATAGAGAAAAAAAATTCAAAGCTCTTCATTAATTTTCATTGTTACATTAGAATTAGCTTTTCTCTGGTCTTCTCATCTGTACTTCATTAAGTCACATTATGTGGTATAATGTTGCAAGTTTGGAAATGCAGAAACAGTTCAAGAAATTGATTCTATTTGTTCTTTCTGTTCAATAGACCTTTGATCTGAAATGTTCAATGGTGCCTGGCTGTTCCACACAAGCCACTTTTAAACCATTGTTCACATTGTAATAGCCTTGTTATCAGGTTGTATGAATTAATTCCATCACATTAGGAGAAGGAAGTTAGACTTCCACAGCACAATCTAATAACTGTCTCATGTTACCAGCCAATTGACTGGGTAACAAGACAGCACACCGCGTTTATAACTGAATTGTTTTGTAAGGTGGTCTTAGTCTTAATTTCAGAATTTCGTAATGACATTAATAGGTTTTGATTTCCCCAGGACACCTTGCCCAACAGTCTTTGAGAACCTAACAATGTATAACTGAAAAGTGTCACAATGAAGCAGGCCACCACTCTTGGTAAAATTCCCGAATCAAACTCTTATGTGCAACGATGTAACCACCTATGAACAAAACCAGCACTTTGGGAGGCTGAGGTGGGTGGGTCATTTGAGGTCAGGAGTTTCAGACCAGCCTGGACAACATGGTGAAACCCCATCTCTACTACAAATACAAAAAAAAAAATAGCTGGGTGTGTCCCAGCTACGTAGGAAGTTGAGGCAGGAGAATGACTTTCACTTGCACCTGGTAGGCAGAGGTTGCAGTGAGCCAAGATCGCGCCACTGCATTCCAGTCTGGGCAACAGACTCCATCTCAAAAAAAAAAGAAAAAACAAAAAAGCAGAAACTACCCACAAACTAAAAAGGTGAATATCTTGATGCGGCAGTAGGAGTTAAGAGAAATAAGGAGTTCTGTAGTCGGCTGCTGTCAAACCTTGGCAGAGAGCAGCTACTAATTTCTGTCCGTGGAGAGTTCCCAGAGACCCCACAGGCTTGCCACATCATCACGGAACTATTGATAGTAAAAACTGGAAATTAACTAGTAAGGGAATGGAATAACATGTTATGCTGCTGTCCCTATCACATATTACTGAGCTTGGTGGTGGTGAGTTGCAGTTAGACAATTTGCAAACAGTAATTTTGAAACAGTTCAAATAGACACATGAACAAATTAACTATTTGATGAGCTGAATTCCTTCCTCCACCTGGTTAAGTTCGTATATGTAAGATTATTCTCATTACTTACTTGAAAAGATCCAGCGAGCAATTTTTCCCTAAGGCAAGCTTCCTGCTCTTCAGGTTACCAACCCCAAAGGGATGACCAAGCGTGTTCCCAGATTCTTTATGTAAGGTAACTTCCAGGGCTATTAATCTGTAATGATGTAGCTCCCTGGACCCAGTAGTCCTCTGATATGCTGGTTTGCTTGTGTCCATACTCTTTTGGTGATAATACATGACTGCTTTGAAACAATGGATAAGTCCTTTAACACCCCTGTTCATTTGTTCATTTGTTTGACTTCCCAATGCTGAGACATTTCCCTCCTGGTGTGCCCTCACACTGCCTCTCTTCTAAGATCCTGGGTATCTTAACAGGTAGGGCTTTTTAAATCTTAAACTATTAGCTGTCTTTGGGTACCTTTGTTAGACAACTTGCAAGCAACAAGACAAGACAAATCCATAAACCCATCCTTTACATAAAGTTCTTTCACAAACTCTTCCCTGACTTCCATAGCTAGAATGGTTCTTCCCACCTCTACTCTTCTGTCGTACATATAACCTTAAAGAGACTAGTGTGAAAATTAAACATAACTTAGGCAGAATGGCTCCCACATCAAGTGTTCAGTAAGATGCATTATGTTTGTGAAGACCATTTATTCAGCCCACCATTTCTAATCTTATTACCCTTTACCAAGCACTCCAGTGAGATCTTAGCACTCTGCTAGATTCTTCATGTGTATCATTTCTACTCTTTGCAGTCGACTTACCAAATGTATAGCTTAGTCTCTTTTCTAGTTTAAATGAAAGAATTTATAGAGGGGTTAGTTACTTTCCCCTATTTCATGAAGCTCTTATGGTAACATCAGGGTTTAAACACAGAGGTGGGTTTCCTGTAGTGCCTGCACTGCTAACATTTATTTAATACTACTTCTGGATGACAGCTTTGCTGTCTTTGTGCATTATTAGACTTATTAATCCCATTTGTTAGACAATTTTTGCTAACTAGCATTTTTATGCATATTTTCATATGCCTACATATTACCCCTCTCACTATATTTTGCATCTTTTAAAGCAGGGACCGCAACTACTTTTTAAAAATTCTTCTGGCCAGGTGTGGCAGCTCACACCAGTATTTTTAGCTACGTGGGAGGTTGAGGCAGGAAGGATGACATGAGCCCAGGAGTTCAAGGCTACAGTGAGCAGCAGTGGCACCACACGCTGCAGCCTTGCTGACAGAGTAAGATTTTGTCTGTTCAAAAACAAAACAAAAAACTTTAGTGCTTACCATAGTTTCTTGCATGGTGATGCTTAATAGTATGTTTACTCTTTGTTTGGTTTAATTTTGTACCTTGCTGAAACATTGGCTTAGATTTAGGCACACAATAGAAATGAGCAAAAACTTTAGAGTGATTTAGAAATCGCTTTGTTGGAGACTTCCCTACCACACCATCTTATCCTTCTATGCTCTCAGAGGCCTCATATTTCACAGTGTTCTTTGTAGTTGTCTTGTTTTTGTTGTTGTGATTGTGGTTTGTGTTTTGATCCTGGATTTACTGAAATACTTCCTTACACCCTCCTGAACTTTCTTTGTTTTCCCCCTCTAGTAGGCCCGGGCAACCTAAGCATGGAAATGAATTCATTCTTAGCCATTGTGTTTTCAAACAACAAGAAATAAAGTTGTTTATTTTTCAATTGTTGTACACTCCTCAGTAAGAAAAAATAGGCGGTTTCATTACATATCATTTGTTTCTTATTTCTTTAGTGTAACTGGCAGACATGACTTGTTTGCTTTTGGAAAAAGGAATATGAGGTGGACAGATTCAGGGACTCATCTCAGGATCCAGAATGTCCCCCCAGGCCTTAGAATTACATGTGTGCTTGACACGTAGATGAATTATCTGCCTAGGTATTTGGACAGGTAGAACTTTTAAGTCTTAAGCTAATAGCCATCTTTGGGCATCTTTCTCAGAAAACCTTCAAGCAGCAAGCCAATAAGACAAATACAGAGACTGTACTGCCCTGCTTTGTTTACTAAATTCACCTACTTATAGACAAAACTTGAAGTTGGCGATAAAGCCTACATGGTGCAATGGGTTCACAACACCCATTTTAATCAGCTGGATAATCTTTAGATTGATCAGTCTCTAAGTCTGGGGTAAAATGGGCCATGATTCCTTCTTCAAATTCTCTGTCTCTGCATCCTCTTCTTGCTGTCCCATTCTCACCAGCTTCTGTAGGGGCCTTTTCCTGCCCAGTTCTCTCCATATGGTTTATTTACAGAAAAGTACAGAGAATATTTTTATACTCTGTGAGGAAATTTATAGATATAGACTATGCATCTCCAGCATCTTACAAAGCTTGGGTTCGTTATCTGAATATTTTTACATTGGTTGATAGTGGCAGGTCTGAGACGCTAGCAGAAGTAATTGTGAAAACAATTCCCTCCAGGTTGTATTTGTTACATTTGTACTTTTTTAATCCCATATTTCTATACTAAACAATAAAGAAATTTTTCGTATGTAGAAAGAAAGTGCCAAGATAAAACAGTGAAAGGGTTGGTAAATTCGATAACTCAATGATATCATTGAGAACACAGAGTTGTTCCTTCTTCCTCTCCTGCCATCCCGTGTGTCACCTTCTCTCACTCATGGCTGCATGTTGCCTATTGCTGGTCCAAAATGTCCTTGAAGACCTAACAGAGTTAAGCAGATTGAGGGATTCTTTCTTATACCTCTTGAAGATTAAAAAAAAAAAAAAAAAGCCTCTCCTAGATGGTCTGCAGTAGGCACTCCCGTGTCTTACTGGACTAGAACTGATCACATGCCCACCCCACAGTCTAACCCTATAACCTGCGAGAGGAATAGAGGTACCATAGTTGACAAGGAAGGAGGACTGACATTTCCCCAACTTAGGGCTCTACTGGTAAAGAAGAAAATGGCTTTTGAGTAGGTAACTGAGAATTTAGGTAACTAAATTAGGCCCCTTTTTTAGACACTGACCTTGGGCATTATCTATTGTCCTTCACATTTCTTACCCCAACTGTCTAATTATCCAGTCCAAATGCAGGTTTTCATCCATTCGCTAATGTAGAGTTCCATAGTGCCTCAAATATTTCTATTCTGGTACAATGCATATACAACTATTAAATAATACTAAATTGACTACTACAGCAATTTAAAAATACAAGAAATCTTCTTATTTATAGTTTAATAAAAATAACTTCCAGCCTCTTGAGTCCAGAAGGCACTGTGAAATTCATAATCACATTTTAAGATACAGATATGTTGTTCTTTGTACCTAGCTACGCTGAAGAAGTTTCTTTTTTTTTTGGCCAGGCTACATGTAAGATGGAGTAAAAGAAGGCAGATTTATTATACATTGTAGGTGCTGTTTTTACTCAAATAGCAGAGAATTTAGAGCCCACTTATTTAAGTGCAAATGCTGCCTCCTACCTAAGTCACTTAATCAGGACACTTTAATTTCTACCACTGCTAAATTCAGCTAATAATACCTGCCCCCTATCTACCTCTCTGGGAAGCTGGGAGGATTAATTAGATAAAGTCTTTAAAGCTCCTCAGAGAGAAGTGGTATATGTAAAAGATGTTATTATTTCTAGGGAAGAACGAAGCAGTATCTCTTTTATGGACTGTCCAAACTTCTAGAATTTTTTCCTCTTATTCAACTGAAGTGCCAATTTTGTGGATTTTAATTCATCATGTGAGAACCTTCTCATTCTCAAGTAGTTGCACTTAGAGAAAAGATTTTCAAGTATTGCCTCTGATGATGGAAAGTACATTCCTGAGTTTCACTGAATATTTCAGAGCATTGTCCTGCAAACGAGTATATATGCTGGAATCTGGTTACAACGTTTAAAAATAAGCCATGGCTGCATTGCAGAATGTGACCCGGGCCTACTTTTGGGATCATTTCCAATCCCCATGATCTGAGTCAGGTTATTTTGGACATAGAAGACAAATTGAGAATAAAATCTTGAATCTCTCATAAATCTTGTTAAATAGTTTATATTTAAATATTCTTTTGAGAAACACATTTTTATATTTAGATGACAGGATTCTCTCCTTTCCTTCCAGAATTCTCAGTTTTGGTTATACAGTTAAATGTACACACTTTTTCCAGCCTATGATATACTTTACAGAGCTTTAAGTATGCTTGCCTTTTACATTGCTTTATTGGATATTGAACACTTTCATTAACTGCTACATGGATGGTTTCCAGTTTAGAAATTCAGTTAGAAATTCTATGTGTTTTGGTAACTGCAATTGCTACTTGATGTTAACAAGTCTCCGTTCTGGTCAGCGAGGCAGCAGCTCATTACCGATAGAGATGGGCTTATTTTCTCACAGCAGTTTGAGAATCCAGCGAGCCACTGGATCCACTGGAGATCTTGGGAGAACTTGGGAAGTGGTTGTTGCTGGGAACAGTCAGGTTGGCTTCCCCCAAACACTTGAGAGAAGATTTTGACCACCTTTAATCATTCACACTTTCTACAAATGAATTCAACCTATATTTCTTCACAAGTCAAAATGAAAGATTCTTTCAAAGCAAAAGCATAGCTATAGAATTTACTGGAATCAGGCTTTCGTATTTATAGGCTTTCTTTTAAAAAGATAAAATTTCTTGTTTTTTTCCAGTTCGAAAGGAAAAGGAGAAAAATGAGAAATGAGTGTCAAATTTGACTCAGTGACTGATACCAAACTTAACCTGCCGGGCGCCGGGAACTGGGTGACTCAGTAGGAGCAAGAAAGGACATAGGGAGCACAGTGTCATTAGGGGAAAAGGCTTGACCTTGTCAGGAGCATAGAGTGAAGAAGAAAATCAAGAGTCAGGTCATTTCTAGGTTTATTTATCACATGAAGAAACAAGAGAGGTTACACTAAAGAAGAAGTAATGATAAAGAGCGTGTACTTAAGACTTGTGCTAGCACCCACTTACCTAAGTCAAGTATTGGGCCCTGACCTCATCGTAAACTCCTCTGCTCTTGGGAGAAGCTAGAAATGAGGGTGAGTGAAGATGGGCCTAGCATGAAAGAAGGCAGAAATGGTTTTTCCCCGTATGGTGACAACATGGCTTTTCCTAATGTTACCAGCTTCATTCATCAAAATGTATTATCTGTCTATAGTGCCTTCTTGTGAAGCATTCACAGCCAAGAGGAATGCTGACATTAGCTTAAAAAGCTAAGTTTTAAGACTTTGATGAAGGATTCACTGAGTGGTTTTGAGAAAGGAGAATCATGGCTTTGAAATTCAAACACATCCTTAACTACCACCCTCATCCCACCAATTAAGTAAAGTGAAATGATGAATAACAGACAATTTATAAGAAAGTATCTATACTTTTGTTTTAGATACAAAGAGATGACAAATGCAAAAAGAGCACCCCCATAGTTTGCTAGAAGAAAAAATATTTAGATACAGATTTTTAAAAAAGTAATACAGCTAATTAGTAGTAGAGCCATGTTTTACTTATTATATACTAGACACTAAGGACTTATGCTTAATCCTTAAAACATCACTAAGACAGTTACACCCATTTTACAAATCAAGAAAAGTAACAAAGATTCCAGTCACTTTTCCAAGGTCATATAATTAGTAAGTGGTAAAAGATGGGCCCAGAGCTAGGACGATTTATTTATAGATGGCTTGATGTTGACTACTGTACTACACAAGTAATGAAGACAATTTAAAATGTGGAAAATAACAAATGCCAATTCCAGATTTTCAAAAAACATAAAATATACACATAGGAAGGACAGTAATCACAAGACATCGTTAGGCTACTTTAATATCAAAAGACCAAGAGCTTGGATAAAGCCTTTTATATTGAAAATGCTAAGGAGCATAGCAAGATGAGTTTTATATTAGGATATAATATAGCAGGATAAGATATGACTTATTGTTAGGATGTTTTTGCAATTAAGATTTGCTTAAAAATAGAAACATGTTTCCTGAGGTCCTGCAACAGTTCATGTAGGAAGCAACAGCTAAATATGATAGATACTTCAAATGACTCTTCCATAGGTAATGTGGACTCCTGGGAAATGGGCCTAAGAACCCAGTCTCTCAGATGTTACAGTGAAGCCACAGGTCCTCTTTACATTGGCCAACTGTTAATGATGGTGTTTCATTATGGTAATACAATGGCCAGTTGTCACCCATACACTTTATTAAAATGTACATGTGTTGCAGATACCTCGTTTTCATTAGCAATGATAGACTCGAAATATTCTACTTTCCATGTTAAAGAATCCTACTATTGAGATAAAGAGAAGAAAAACATTTCTCACTTTATTCCTTTTTTATGCTTTTTGATTGCTGAATTATGTGAAAGTGTTACCTAGCCAAAAATATTTTTAAAGTCTTCTATGAATCCAGTATTCATAAGCTTATGTAACTCTTCCTTCACTCTCAGACTAAATGAACTTGTTATAGATGGAATTGAATAAAGTTACCATCTACAGTACTACATAAGAGTTTTTTCTTTTAGTAGTTTTCAGTTTTAGTAACTTCTTAAAGTTATCACTTTAAAGTTGTTTCTAGTCCTCCTATACTTGTAAATAAATTTGTAAAATCAGAATCATATTATTTATGATATATGTAGTTTTATTTCCCCCCAAAAGTCTATAGACTTTAATCTGCCCTCCTATGGAAGATTCTCTGTTGCTTTAATAAAAATTTTAATAACATTATCATAACAGAAGCAGCATAAATGAGGCATGCATCCGTCTCTCATTGTATAACATCATTATCAGGTGTATTAGTTCATTTTCATGCTGCTGATAAAGACATACCCAAGGCTGGGTAATTTATAAGGAAAAAGAAGTTTAATAGACTTACAGCTCCACCTGGCTGGGGAGGCCTCACAATCATGGCAGAAAGCAAGGAGGAGCAAGTCACATCTTACATGGATGGTGGCAGGCAAAGAGGGAGAACTTGTGCCAAGGAGCTCCTCTTTATAAAACCATCAGATCTCATGAGACTTACTCCCTATCGCGAGAACAGCACAGGAAAGATCTGCCCCCATGATTCAATTACTTCTCACTGGTTCCCCACCAACAACATGTGGGAATTGTGGGAGCTACAATTCAAGATGAGATTTGGGTGGGGACACAGCCAAACCATATCAGGTAAATATTAATTGCTCCATTTGAAATATGAGAAAACTGGGATTCAGAGAGGTTAAATAACTTGCCGGATTTCACATAGCTGATAAATGGCAGAGGCAAAATTTGAACCCAGTTCTGTTTTCACAACTGTACTCTTCTCACACTGGCATGCTATTTAGAAGTTTAGCTCTTTTCTGGTTAGGCTTCCTCCTCTACTTTACACATCATTAAGTGCTGCCTCCTGCTGGTCTCCCTTGGCATTACACTGGATTCAGCCCTTCAATACAGTGAAAACAATCAGTTCTTGTTGGGAGTAGATCATTTAGGAGTATTGATTCTAAATTTGTCATTGTTTTCCATGAAAGCTAAGCATAGAGTATAAATTGCCACTCACCACATAAAGTTGATGACTTTCTATGCCCAAATGATTTGACAATTTGTAATTTTTTTCCCCAGGAGGTTTTTTGCTAACATTTTTCAAGGCAAAATATTCAATCTCTGTCCAAAATGATCAAATTTTGCCCTGCAGCAAACTTGTACATTTTTGCCAGGACCCGTGAAACTTCACAAGGCAAGAGATCAATAATTTCACACTGTTCCCTTCTCACTGCTTTCCTCAGTGTACACACTATTTAGTTTGAAACTGCCAACATGAGAAAGTAAAAAATTTAAGGGACAAGTAAGGAACTCGCTCCTCATCTTTTAAAAATATAGGTGATAATCTTTAAAGTAGAGATGATCTATCTGTGCCCTCAAAAATTTGAAGTAAGACAAAAGAGTTAGTTTGGATATTTAAATTAATTTTACAAAATAGTGACATGCATGACTCTACTCTTGTACTATCCTATTGTATATGTTCACATACCCAAAAATATTTGTGGTTTTCTGCCTACTGTGTCCGATGCTGTCAGCCTTTGTTGCAAATCAGGACTTAGGCAAAGAGTCCACAGAGGCTTTGCACTGCTGTCATTCCAAGGCACTAAGACATTTTATTTCCACCTGTAATAATATTAAGCCTTTACTAGTTCAACATTAATTTGATGCTTACCTTTCTTTTTTCCCCACATTAAAAAACCATCAATAAATGTGAGCCAATGTTTCAGTAGATTGCATCACTCTTTCTATTCAAACTGTGTCTTTCTACCCACGTCTGTCTTGTCTGCCTGAATTGTAACTGAATATTTTCCCGTGTTCAGCTATTGGTCTTTCATTCTTCTTGATATCTAATTCCTCTTTCAGATAACTCATCCATTTTCATGGCTTCAGCTATGACTTTACTTGAATGATTACCAAAATTCTATCGCCAATCCCTTTCCCTCATCTAAGCACCAGTCATTAATTTTCAACTCTTCACTGGACATTTCTACTTTGATGATTTGCCCCCTCTTCAAAATAAGTAAGCTGAATTTCCACCGCTCGATGGCCCCCCACTCCTGATTTCCTTTTTATTTTCAAGAATAGAAACCTGTTTCCGATTACCCATACTTGAAACTTTGGGCCACGGCACAAGAATGGCAATGCAAAGACGTACAAGAAAGAGGAGTTCACATACAGAAGTACAGTGAGCCAGGTTCAGCTGCATGGACTTGGGACCTTGGCCCTGTTTTACTCAGCGCCACCTAATGGTCACGATTTAGAAAGGCAGGCCTACTTTTGCCAGATGCAATTTTGCAAAGGAAAATGTAAATATCAATTTTATATGAAATGTATCAAAATGTTTAAACGTTATCACTGTTAAACAAAATGCAGCACTCTGGAAGCAACATGAAGTTCATATATGAGTATGTTTATTCCAAGAGCTGCCAATTTGTGACAACTATGAAATCAGCTGAGCTAAAAGACAATTGGAAAAAATATAAATAAATAAAAAGTAACTGGCAGATCCTCTTGGTTATGATAATGATGCTAGAACTAACATAGATAACCCAAAAGAATGGAGCCATTCCAGTGCATCCCAAGACTTTAGGACACTTAGCATAGTGTTCCAGAAAATAGGCTAAACTAATTTTATCAGTGAGATTACCAACATTGAGCTAAACCCACAAACCTGAAATTAAAAATCACACATTGTAAATCAGTGAAGCAAAAATCAAACATCCAGGAACTACAAAAAGTAATCCTGACTATTCTAAAATAAGTCTCAGGTTACACTTCTTTCCTTAAAGGTGGTCTGAGGCATGAAAAGTAAATTTTCAGCCTAAGAGTGGTAGATTTCAATGAATATACAATATGGTTCCCATGTCTCAAATTCTTACTTTGTTCTATCTTTTTGAAAGACAATGTACATTTGGGTTTTATATAACATATAAGCCTTTGGAAATAAATATTACAGACTTGTAATATTAGACTTGTGGAGATTGAGCCAAAGACAAATTAAGCACATAAAAATTTATCCAATGGTTACTTAAAAAATAAAAATTAGATTAACTGCCTTCACACTTGGGATTTTTACTTGTAAACCCAATAATAATTGAGAAAATTAAGAAACAGTGGAAACTTAACTAATTCAATATTTTTTTCAATATACTGGAAAGGGTATTTTTATAAACATAAAGGAAATGCAAAACATAAATATACTAAAATATGGTTAAGATTAAACACTCAAAGTATCATTACAAAATCTATGTTAAATATAAATTAGGCAAATGACAGTAAATATCAAACTGGTACTTTGTTTGCTTTGGAAATATTATTTCATTTTCCAATAACTTTACCTCGGTCAGGTGCCCAAATTGTCAGATTAGAAATATCTTAGGATAAAGATGAAAAATGCACTGTATGAAATAGTATAGCATAAGGGCTTTTAAATTTGAGTTGCCATTGATCTGCATACATTCATTTCTGAATTAGAAAACATCTAATATTTTGTGAAAAGAGGATACATATTTCTTTAAATTGAGAAACTAAATTTAATGTTAATATAGTATCAGTTTATTGTACTTCAGATTTTAGCACAAGCATTTCAGAACACTGAAAAACTATATTTAGAGTGAGATCTACATATTCCATACAGATGGAATCAGTCCATGAATATATACTGGTATCATTCTTGCCAGTCCTAATAAAACTCTGTCTTTGCTGTGTTTGAACAAGGCTTAAGTTATACGTGAAAACTGAAACATCAAACCATTATATACTCTTTAAGTGTAGATAAAATAATTTTGCATCCATACAATATTTTTAAATGTTGACTTTAGCAAAAACTTAAAAATTCTCTGAAATTTGAAATGAAAATTCATGATGCACAAAATTATGAAAGAAGAAAATGTCTACTCCAAATATCCCATAACTTTTTTGAAGAAACTCTCAGTGTTGTGATTTAATCTTTTTCATTTACATTTGCTGTCTGTATTTGAGTTTACAAAGTGCTTTCAAATGCAATACATTTAACCTGCACTATGTCCTTTTGTGAAAAGTGGTGTTATTGTACTTTTAATGACAAGAAGAGTCTCCTGGAGCTGAATGACCAACTTCATCATTACACAACCAGAAATAAACGGTAGGACTGAAGCTTGAAGGTCTGGTTCTCTGGATGCCAGCCAGAGTGTTATTTCTAATAAACCACAATGTGCTGTGCTGGTTTCTGATCAGAATTGTTTTTCCTCTATCCATTTTACACACATACAATACATGAGAACAACGTAAATGGAAAAGTTCTAAATTTTTTAGTTTTTCTTTGTAACTTGACCTTGTTGAAATCCCAGCTTTGTCTAAGCATAGCATAACTCGAATATGAAATCATGTTCATGTTTGTGTGCGTCTGCATGTGAGTGTGCTCACCCATATGTATACATGTAACGAATTCCTATAGAATTAAATGCACTGCTTCCTTGTATTTTCTTCAGAAAAATTGCCATGGTTCTAAGAAGAAAATAGGACAGAAAAAGAGAATTTCAGTAACTATACAGGAATCAAAGAATTTAGTAAAATGGAAATGCGTCAGCAGGAAATCATAAATTTGTTATTTTTTTTTTAAGCACAGTCATGTGTCAATAGGATTACATTCTGAGGAATGCATAATTAGGTGATTTCTTCATTGCATGAACATCATAGAATGGAATTACAGAAACATTGATGGTATAATCTACCACATACTTAGGTTATATGATAGAACCTATTATTTCTAGTCCACTAACTTATACAGCATGTTACGGTATTGATCTTATGGGATCACCCTTAGTATATGGTCTGTTGGACAAAATGTTATGTGGCACATGGCTATATATAGCCAGGTGGGTAGAGCCGAGCTGGACTGTAAATACGTAATTCTTAGGAATCTAAAGTTCTAGAGGTGGAATGGTTTGACCTGAATTTTCGAGAGTGGAATACTCAATTGAACAAATGTATAATTCTGTTTCTGTTTCTTGGCATAAACCTATTCCATATATATTCATATAGCTTATTTTTGTCTAATGCTGTTATAAAATTTGACTAATAACAAAATAAATTACATTAGTCCTTAGAAGGGAAGTCTGCTTTTGACTTTAATGAAATGTGCCCCAAAACACATTGGAAGAGATTAGACTTAATCTAATTATCTATTCTCGTAGCTACTTATGACAAGCGCTTTCTTCCTTTCTCAAAATCCATCTTGTCTTCTGCTTGGTTTCACTGTAAACCTGTAATCGCACTTCATGACATCAGCCTGTTACCCTGAAAATAACAGATATCCCAGATGTGTCATTGAAAGTTCACTTCCAAAACCAAGAGGAAGACAGAATGGGCTTTCCGGGGTCTCTGATCTTGTTTAAAGAAAGTCTGAGGCCCGGAGTGGTAGCTCACACCTCTAATCCCAGCACTTTGGGAAGCTGAGGCAGATGGATCACTTGTGGTCAGGAGTTTGAGACCAGCCAGACCGTCATGGTGAAAACCCATCTCTACTGAAAATACAAAAATTAGCTGGGCGTTGTGGTGCACACCTGTAACCTCTGCTACTCAGGAGGCTGAGGCAGGAGAATTGCTTGCACCCAGCAGGTGGAGGTTGCAGTAAGCCGAGATTGCACCATTGCACTCCAGCCTGGGGGACAATAGCAAAACTCTGTCCCAAAAGAAAGAAAAAGAAAACGAGAAATGTCTGAGACTTAGGCTCTGTGGGTCTCTCCAGGGGAGGTTAATGCCCAGACTTAACTCACCCCTACAGGCTGTGCCTTCTGTGTCAGGTGAAGGATGCTGAGTGCCCCATTCAGACTGACTTTCTGATCTTCCAAACGTTGAGAGGTTGTATCAAAGTCATTATTTGAAAAGTTACCTCCTCAAGTTCCTGGTATTCCCTAATGGTTCAGAACTCATACACCTTTGCACATGTAGTTATGAAAGCCCTTTGCATTTGATGAGAAGCACGAAGAAGCAGGCCCAGTGCAAGCCCATATGGGAGAAAAGTGCCATGTGAATCAATAGTATATAAATCAGCCTCCCATGGTGACAGAAGGTGTCATTCAAGGCCATAGGCCAGAGGGAGAGTGTCACTTATATGTCTGCACACTCCGTTCAGCCCTGTGCACATCCTACACTTCCAAATGCATACCGACCATTTTCCCCTTGGAGTCACGTACGCAACATGCAGAGTGGTTATGCGGGAGAAATCCATGGCAACAGCACATAGCTTGTAGATTGTATTTGGAAAAAAAAAAGTTGTTTACCTTTTTTAAAGTTTTAACTTTTAAAACATATAATTCTTGAGATTTACTTGATTCAAATTCGAAAAAAATTGTAATGCACAATTTTTTGAGCAATAGCTTGTCTTAAGGCTTTCTGAATAACCTAAGGGCTATTCAGTCTTCCTTTTAGAAACCTCCAAGTTATTCTTCTGTGCTGTGTACATTTTCATCCACAAGGAAAATATTTTCTTCTCATTCCCTTAGATTCCTTGGGACGCCCTTTTTTTTTTTTTTTTTTTTTTTTTTTTTTTTTTTGTCTGCAGATACCTTAGAGGACTGTTTAAGACCCTATCCACTCTATCTATTCTTTTAAGACCCTATCCACTCTATCTATTCTTAGCTTCACCTGAAGGGCAAAATCCCTAAGATCTTGACACACATACTGATAAATACATGGAATTATTAAAGGTGCCATCTCAGCAGAAGAGGATTGCTGCTGCCTTTGTTCTCGGGGGAATACATATTTCACCCAGTAGCAAGACACCCAACTGCTGCTACAATCAGAAATCTCTGAAATGCCTTTAAGCTAATCATCTTTGAACATAAGCCTTTGTTGTTGAATCAGGGACCTTCTAGATGCAAGGCACAGAAACCTTTTTTTGTTATTTTGTTTTTTCTCCACCTTGCACAAAACAGCATCAAGCCTGTCACCACCGACAGTAAGGTTCAGTGATCTGTCAACATTCACCCCTGATGAAGACAGTGAGAGAAATCCGTAGCTCTGGAGAGTTCAGGAGAGAACCAAACAGTGTGTTTGCAAAAGAGCATTTTTATATGTTTTCTTGTGACAGCACTAGTTTAACAGAAAATAGTTGGAGTGTGCCAAAAAGGGGGAAAAAAATGAAAGACAGTAGTAGTAAGTTAGGCTAGCATGACATGATGGATCTGGGCTATGACAAACCGAATTGGAACAAAGCTTCCCTGGGGACCAACTATACCAGGTTTGCTGAATTGTATTTCTTGATTTCTTACTGTGCAACAGTGCTTTTGCTGTTAGATTGACTAGGCTTCAGAATATTTTTAAAATTGTACAAATCAAAATCCATGTAGCTTAAAAATGAAGGATGTAAAAGGTTTAGGAGTTTGATGCATTGAAAGGTATTCTGTATTCCCTCATGTGAGTATTAAGTATACACTTTGTCTGTTTGATGAATTTCAAATCTTTGTGGAAGGCGGTAGACACGATAGCAGTTTACAGGGTGGAAAACTCTGGTTGGAAAGCAGGGCATAGGCTGGAGAGATTCAAAGCTTCTTCCTGCTTATCCCACCCAGATGTGCCCAGGAATTGCAATATGCAGCATCTGTAGGGTCTCGCTTGTTCTGAGATGTTTATATAAAGGACAGGTGAAGAAACCTTAAATCTGGTGCCCTCTTAACAAAGGTGTGATGCATTATTCCTATTACTTGTCCTTTCAATTCTTACCTAGTGGCTTTCATATAGTCTAAGGTAAGGCCAGAAGAAAAATCAAAAAAAGAGGAAGAAGAATTATTTCACAGCTGCTAAATTTTACTAGTTTTCATATACCACGTGAAACCCAACAACTAGACAATCTGATTCTTTGTAATAATCATTCATAATAAACTTTGAATAAATATCTAAATGAATGGACGTTCTTAAATACCCAGGCAAGTTTAGGTACTCAGGCTGCATAAGGCATAAACAATTGAGTCCCTACTTTCAAGGAGTTGACAAGCAATTTGAATAATTAATGAAACTGTCAGAGTGTAATGTGATAACTAAGTAATAGCCAAGCTCAGAGCAGATAGCAAACTATCTACTGGACTTGATCAACACAGCTCCATGACTTTCCCAATAGCTGTTTATGATCAGGAGAAGGGTAGAGAAAAGGGATGCTGAAAGTTAGGTGGTTGAGGTTCGGTAAAATGGAAGATCTAAGTATTGAGGAGTGAGAGATAAAGAAGACATTAGTTCAGAACACATTAAAGTAGGAACCACAGCCTAAAGCGCTTATGGCTGGTAATGTAAGAGAATAAAGCAGTGGTGGTTAAGAGTTAAGGGAAAATAGGAAATGATGGCAACAAGCCCAAACTTGAGTTGGTCCCTTAAAAAAAAAAAAAAAAAAAAAAGCAGTGGCTATTCAACTATAGCCCATTGATGCATGCAAGAATGTGGAGCAATATTGCCAAATCTTCTGGTCTTCCAGGAGAAACCAGAAATCTGGATTTTCATATAAAAGTATTGATTTTAAATTTAGAAAATATTTTTTAAACGTTACACATGATGTGGCATTATGTGAACCCAATCAAATACACCTGAGAATTGTTTTAGCCCATGCACTTTCAAGTTGCAACCGCTTTTTTGACATAATCAGATAGTGTGTAATCATGAATATACAGTGTTGAAGTAGGAAGAGGGAGCCTGAACTGTTCGGAGTAATCGTAAGATTCAAATACTTTTTAACAGTAAATGGCTGGAATGGGTTAGGCTGAAGAAACAAATGAGATTTAGAAATGAGGGAAACACAGATTACTTGCGAAGTGAGTAAAGTATGATAGCCAGCAGCAGGTAACAAGGTAGAAAAGAACAGAGCCAACTAAGTGTGGATATTATTGAGAAATAAGAGAGATTTGCCAGAAAGGACTTGCAAGACAGAAGGGAAGGAAAAAGACAGGGTGTTATGAAGTGGCCAGTGAGATCATCAGTGAGAGGATACGCAGTACTGTTCTGTGGCCTGAAAGTGGGCCTTAGGCTGATCACAACAGAATGCCCTAAGTATAGACTTTTAAGAGAATTATTGATGAGAGCAACAGACTAACTTCCAAACAGATTTGACCTTGAAAGTCCAGGCAATTTAATCTTGATTTGATAATTTCTATAAAAAAATATAGCAAATAAATTGGTTAACTGAATTCAATGCACTTGCAAACCGTACTAAAGACAGCATGTATGGTATTGGATTAAGTATTTTGGGGGATACTTGGGGATGACAATATGATGATACATTAAACACTTTACCTGTCCCAAGGTGTTTACAGTCTGTATGGAAAAGCAGCAGACATGTACATGCAAACAGTTTCCCTCTCTCTCTCTCCCTTCCTCCCTCCCTCCTCACTCACTCACAGACACACTCAGGCACATACATTTGTGTGTGTTCTTCTAATGCTTGCTAAGTGTTATGACATAAAAGCGAAGCATATATAATAGTTCAAAATCAAATGTGACAGTTTTTTCTCTAATTCTAAAGTACTACAGTGTGTTATCTCGCAAGTTCTCTTCAGAGAACCCCAACAGCAGGCCGAGAGGCAGTGTGTTGGAAGACGACAGGCAGTCCACGTAGGATCCCATTATCTTCCTCTCTTGCCACATTTGTTGAAACCTGCACTCAGCAAATGTTCAGTGAGTTACATGTTTTAACTGGAATGGGCTGCTTTGAATTCAAATTGATAGGGTTTGCAACTTGCCCCTCTGTATCTACCCATTTTATCATTCCCCAGCTTCACTTCACCAAGGCTAGAGCTGAGACTAGCGCTAAAAAGAAAATTCTTGGTAAAGGATTCCAGTATCTTTTAAGAGTTGTACCCAGACGCTGGAGAAATTTTACCAAAAGCTCAGTTACATGGATACAGCATATTTAAAATTTTTAGAACAAAAGTATTTTAGAAACTGGAAGTTTAAAAACACTTGAAAAGCCATAACTACCTCTAACGTGATGGCTATTTCACAGTGGTGCTATTAGACAGCTACAGCCAAGTGCCCCAAATTAATATTCATAACAATGAGTATAAATAATATTGGGCTTTTCTGTGCTATAAGCACATCCTACTCTTATTTTAAAATACAGTAGCTTGAGTTTTGCAATGATTTTTCAATTTCATCAGTTGTTTTGGGGTGACTGTTAGCTTCTAGCCAATAACAGAATATTATAAAAGGAGAAAGTTAAGATCAATCTTAAATGTGATAGTTTTTATATAAATGTTGCTGCTTTTTTTTTAGTTAATTATTTACAAATGTATTTTTTCAATATATAATGCAGGAAGATGCCAATATTACTCAATTATTTTGATCCATTTACACCTTGAACTAAGGAAATAATTGGTATGCCACTGCTAATATTCATTTACTCAAAGATTTGTATCCTCTTTGGTTTGGTTTTATTTATATGTAAATATGCATAGTTCAAAACTTGTTAGTAGCAACACTAATAATGTCATTTATATACTTCACCTTGTCCGTTTAAAATGGATTGTTCTATTTATAGAGTAACAGCCTGTAAAATTAAATTAAATTTTTTAATAGAAAAGACAGTCTTTTTAAAAATTATTGTAATAGAAAGGTTGATTTTTTTCATAAATCACTTCCAAAGCAATTTTTAAGAAAATCTTGTTTTAGTTCTAAAACTTTAAAATACTCTTATTGATTTTTAAAAATAATTATTTATGTAAAATAATGTATGGTAGAGTTTTCTGTACTTGAAAATATATTCTTATAATAGGAATTTTACAAGACCATTTATTTTAGCAGTGCTAGGAAATACAAGTATAATTTAGAAGCTATTGTTGATTGTTTCTAGAAATATATATTGACCTCATTAGTTTTAAGTGGTAACATTACTAAGCCAAAGTGTTAATCCAACAGTACCAGAATTACTGATTGTAATCAGTTTTCTTCAAGCTTTTCCTTTAGCACTTAGCTTTCACTTATCTTGTCATACATAAATATAAATGTAAATTTAAATTATCTTAGAATTCTCATTTTTAAACTTATTTATAGAATTAATGCCCATGGAAGCTCCAGTGTCTAAAGTCTTTTGTTACTGTCCTTTTGGTAGGCATTTGGGGTCTGGTGGTATTGATACCACCCTTGGACACTGTATTATTAACCAAGAAGGCACCCAATGGTCCAGAGAATCTTCACCACCCAATGAGCATTCACTGAGTCATTTATTCATCAAGTAATGCTCTAGAGCAGAGAAAGTCGTCATCCTTATCACTAGCAACTAGCATTTACTGGGTCCTCATACATGCCAGGCGTGCTTCTACACTCTTACCATGTATTAATGTATTTAGTCCTCACAACAAAGTGTTTTTGAAAATGATAATGTGAAGTTTGGTAGCTGGATTTACAACTGATAAATATTTAGACACATGGCCTGCACATCTCCATTTATATTCTTGTCTTGAGACCCACTGATGTTAAAGGCTACCCCAAAACATGTCCATTTTGCACAGTTAAGAGTGTGATTTTATTTATTTTGGCAGAGGATAGATTAAACTGACTTTGGCATCTTAAACCACATCGATGTGTTAAAGATGTCAGGCTTTGTTAATGATGCATAATTTACTAAGCACCTGATGAAAAACTGAGACTAAAAGTTTCCTAGGTAAGGGTCTTCAGGCTGAGTGTTCTGGGAAGAAGGAAATGGAAAGTAATTTTATATATATGTGTATATATATATAATGTATACATATATATATGTGCATGTATGTGTGTGTGTTGCAACTATTAAGTGTCAAAAGGATAATGTGATCATGGGCTATTCACATTCAAATCCAAATTTAGGTATCATTTGGTGACAAATGTTTAACACAAAAACTCAAAGGTAAAATCTTTTTTTGCCTATTCAGTTTGAAAACTCTGTACTTAAGGAAGAGACACCAGCAAAATCAAGGATAAATATTTGAATTAGTCTGTAAGTCCATTTGACAAAAATTCATTAAAGTCCTGGAAACATAACTCAATGGTAAATTAGTCTTACTCAATTTCTTTACCTAAAACTCTTCTGGTATTTGTCATAATGATAAATGATCATCTCCTCTAAGCCTTTCCTTTCCCCATAACTGAATTCCTACCCAATAAGCACCTTAAAGATTCTAAGACAGTCGCTGTTGTTATTTTCACATACTCTGGAACCCACAGCACTTAAATTTATGAATGGTTTAAACCACCAAGCAATTATGCAAGCTTAACCTAATGTTCTTTGAATATACGCACTAGGTAAACAAGAAAATATTGCCACATGCATTTACTTGGTGCTTCTGACATTTTGATATTTAATGGATTGATAATTACCTTTTGTAAGATGGGTAGAATTCCCTCCAAACATATTAGTTAGGATGATACTAGCTGCTGTAACAAACCCCAAAATAGATAATGGTTTAAAGAAAATAGAATTTTATTTTGCACTCATGTGAAGTTCAGCATGGACGTTGTTGATTGGCAGGCTCCTTTCCTGCAGCCATTAAATCAGGAACCCTGACTCTTCCTATGTGATGGACCCAGTGTCTTCAACATGTGGCTTCTAAGACCACTGTTTATCTACATCAAGCCAGTGGAAAAGGAATGAAGAGGAGGAGGGGCCTACTTAGACTGGAAGTGACACACATCACTTCCGCTTATTTCTTACTAGGAAGTGTAGCCTTTTGGGGACAGCCACTTCCCAGCGATAATTGTGTAATATGGAAAGAAGACCACACATATTTGGTTGGTAGCATCATCTGCCAAAGGCAATCCAAAATCCAAAAATGTCAGTGATTAGTCCAAAGAAGTGACTGGAGGATTCAAGTTCTGTAACATCCAGTCAAAGGCTCTTGTTACTAGATTACTGTTTGCCAACCAGTGGGACTCTGTCTGCAAACAAGTGACCTCTACTGACAGAGAAACCAGAGGAAAATTTAATTGAATGCTAAGCTAATAATAAGAAATGTAATCATAACAGTGATAGCCCGTGTTTATTGAGCATTCAATATGTCCGAGGCATTGTTCTAAGCACTTCATATATGTTAGTTCGGTTAATACTCAGGGTGATGCTAAAGGGAATTATTTTTAGTAGCCCCATTTTACAGTTCGGGAAACTGAGGCATGGGGATGTGAATATATTCCCCAAAGCCATGTGGTAAGCATCCACTGAAATCTGGATTCAAATCTAGGTAGTCTGATTCCATCAGATTATTTTATCTTCCACCAAAGATAGAAAAATGCCATTTGAAAGCAAAGGGGAAAATGGAGAGAAAAGATTTCTTTCTGAAAGAAACTTTCTCTAATTAGGCTTGGCGTAAGTTACACAGTATGTAATTCTGTACAACTCACTCTCATCCTGTAGATTTGAAAGCCCCTGTTCTTTTCCCTGTGGTTTCTTACCTTGTCTAGGTCATGTGGACTCAGAAGAGGAAAAACTTAAACATGGTCTCTCATCTCAAAGAAGTTAGATTCTGTTGAGGAGAAAAGAGATCCTAAAATGGTAGGAAAGAGCAGTCAAGATTAAAGGACAAATAAAAGGCAGACAATAGGATTTCAGAAAAGGCTATAATCACTACACATAAATTACCAAGAAAGGGTTCATGAAGGATGTTCTTCTTTAGCTGGTCCTTAATAAATGGGTAGGATTTCATGAATAGAGAGGTACTGAGAATGTCAGAGGAGAAAGATGCTGGGAACAAAGTTTTGGGTAGATAAAGACACCGTGTTTGTAGCAGCCGGTCTGTAATAACAAGCAATTTTAGGAATTAGTAAGAGTTACATCTTTATCCATTTTTACTTTAGAACTTATTTTTTTGCATATATTTTTAATTCTATGTAACCATCTGGTAATGCCTGGCACTCTGATTTGTTGCAGTAGTAGTGTTTATCTAAGGAACTACGTATGTAGGCACAGGAAAATGAATGCTGAGTTCTGGGAACAAAGGCTGGGGAGGGATTTCCAAACAAATGTCACCTTCTACTCATTTCAACAAGTGTAAGAGTTAAGAAATGTGCCTTGCTGTCATCACATTTCTGGGTCTCTAGGGCTTGTTACAGAGGACCTAACCAAGACCTCTGTATTCTGGCTGTCCTGTCTAACTACATTTAGAGTAACTGACCATCCTTACATACCTATATCACTTCCCATCTCTGCTCTCTCATGCAGAGAATATTTCATCCCTCCCTCAAATCAAGGGATGAGCCCCTGGAGGACAGCGAGTGGGTTCTGAATTCTCTGAGGAGCCACCTCTGACTACGACTGCCCCTCTCTGTCAATCACAGAACACTTCCAGTGACATCATGGCTGTTTTCAGTATTATGTTGTTGCTGTAGGCAGCATGAAATTGACAAGGAATGGCACAGAGAAGAGCTGAAAGGGCACTTCTGCTTTTGTGATGCATCTGACACCTGTAGTTACAAGAAAGAAAACAGCTTTCATAAGCATATTGCTGGGTGATGTAGAAGGTGAATGAGTATTTAGAAGGAGTTTTTCAATGTAATAGCACAATAGAATCTAAACTGCCTCTGTGCACTTGTACTCTAAGAATATCCTCCTAAGTGGAAACAATCCGGTGAGGTAGTTTCTCAGAAATCTTTGGGTAGAAAGTTAGGCTTCAGTGAAAACCCAATCTAGATCTCAGAACGTTTTGGTCTATGAGATGGGAGTCTTACCAGCTCTGATTTTAATAAAACATAGCTTTTTAAAAAACTTGGTCTTCACATTTTTTTAAACTTTTACTTTAGGTATCGGGGTCCATGTGAAGGTTTGCTGCCTAGGTAAACGTGTGTCATGGGAGTTTGTTGTACACACTATTTCATCACTTGGTATTAAGCCCAGTACCCAATATACCTTTTTTTCTTAGGCTATATGCTTATTTGTATTTCTTCTGAGTAATCATATTATAGATTGTAAAGCTAGTGTCCAAAGTGAAACAGAAAGAAAAAAAAGATACCCTGGTCTCTTCTTGGGGGAGCCTTTCCTGTGACTGAACAAACAAATCGACCTAAATTCAAGTTGTTATTATTACTGTAATAGGAAGAGCAACTCTGACAATTAAGCCTTAGCAAATGAGGAGATTTAAGCCCAAATAAAGTCTGTTGTTTTGATAACTGAAGTAGTTTTAACACTAAGTGTACAGGTTACAAAATTGGGAAGCAATTGATTGTACTATGCTGAGAGATCACAAGTTTGCACGCTATCCATAATGCAGTGGACTTTAGCAATGTACTGAGTCTACAGTACTCTGTAGGTGAACATGGTTGACTCTGCACCTTCATGTAGCAGCCCACAGTGCAAATGTCATCCTGATAACTGTTGGGTGGCTTCTTTGACCCTGCCATCCTGATCTTTTACCTGTTGTCTGGTCATGGTTTCTTCCTTGTTCTCCTTTACCCGCTTTGTATGGAAAGACATTTTAGTCTTTAGCAGCCAATCAAAGCCATTTTCAGGTAACACTGATGATTTTCTCTCTTACCAATACATCCTTCTGTTTCAGGTTTGTTATGATGAATGTAAGGAGCACAGTGAGGAAAGCTATTGCCAGTCTTACTCACAAGCACTATAGGAAAACAAAAAGGAAAAGTCTTCCTGTAACTATTTGTGTGTCTCCCAAACCATGGAAACTAAGAAGAGCTACAATTATTGAAATAAAGTGTGCTATATTCCAGGCTAGGCCAAATATTCAGCAGAGAGCCTGAATGTTTGATGTATAGGCAGTCAGGAAATAATGAATACAGAAAAAAGAAACCCACTACAAAACAGTATAATTGAGGACTAATTAGGCCAATTACTAGGCCACGTGTTTTGAATACAGTATCTCATTTAATCTTCATGACAAATGTACTGTGTGATCTTGCTTCTACCTTTAGCTCGGCCCATTCCTCTGCATTCCTGTGTCATTTTGTAGACTTACCATTTTAATTGTTAAATTACACTGCCCTGGGTTCATAGGTATCATTTGCTCCAGTGGGAACCTCTTACTCGTCTTTTTATTCCCTGGCATGTATTTATCTATCAATTACAAAGCCAAATAGATAACTAGAGTTGATTTGTTCCCTATCACTTCGCTTCTGACTCTAAATCACATCAAGTTCTCAGATATCTCATCCACGTATGTATTGCTATACAGATATTAGTACTTCTATCCCCACTATAAATTCCCATGTGGAAAAAATGGTAAAAAAGGTAATGTTAGGATTACACCTCAAATTGATGTAATCCCTAGTTAGCATCTCATAATGCTGAAACTCTTTATTATCCTCTTAGTACACCGTGGTATTGACAGCACTTTGTTTTACCTTATCATTAGAACATCATCTGTTAGAATTTCTACTTGTATCATTAAAAGATGATTATGACAGCTTCGCTAAGCCTCATTCATGTGAATGGAAAATTAGTGCCATAAAGAAAATTCCTAATAATTATTTTCCAGGACGTGTTGGTACTTTTCAAACTTAAACTCATTAAATCGATTTGAATCTCATTTGAGCAAATCCACACAAACTGAGTGTCTTATTAATGTCAGTCTCATACTACTTTTAGGAAAAGATTTAATCAGAAAATATGCTAATAAAATCCACATGCATGGTTTTAATCTCCTCACATATATGGCAATAGTGTCTATGGATCTCAATATTTGGGAAGAGATTATCACACTAATTTACATATTATAAATTATCAAAGTAAATTGAATTTAATAATTATCAAAGTAATTCAAATAAACAGTACAGCAGACACTGTGCTAGTTGTTTTACATTTATTATCTTACTTAACATGAGAATTTTTGTTCCCACTTTACAGATGCGGTAATCGAAGGTCAGAGAAAAATGACTTGCCTGGGGTCATATAATGCATGTATAGCAAGAACCTTTCTGGGACATGCTTCTGATAGACTCTAAAATCCTTATTTTTTTAACTTTGCTATAATGTCATATTGATTCATATTTTCAGCACTGGGTCCTTCCTTTCATTGTTTTTTCAAGAGCAAGAGTATGTGTCTGATATAAAAAGCAAGTACTGAGTTTTCTTAAGTTCTAGTTCAAGGTCTAAAAAATAATGAAGAAGGATTAAACTTTGTTTATTCAACTTATCCATTATGAAATATACTTGAACAAATACATACTGCAATAATTAAAATCAGCATGCAAAATGCTTTATGTAAGTCTGGAGAGACAGAGTCAAACCTCAACACTCTGAAAATTTGTTTGGGTTCTATTTTCCCAGTGAGTCAGATTTTCCTTTTTAAGCATCAAGAGATAGTAGCCAACATTTCGGATGGAAATCCTGTAAATATTTACCACACTTTCTCATACCTTGTCTGTATCTAACTTAATATAATGCTCTATTGATGACATTTCATTATAAACATATATTACATTACATAATGTTATAGAGTGGCCCTCATGATCATTGAGGTATGAGGGATTATTGAATCCTACACTGAATTTTCCCTTTATTATATGAAGTTTCACCTTCTAGTCTTACCTTTGTCTGCCACATTTTTCTACCCTTTGTGCTTCTTTCTATGGTACTTCCTCTCCTTTTCTATTTGGCTGCAAGCTGAGAAAACTACTTTCTTAAAATTGTGTCTAAAATAAACACTCACTGTCCTTAATGAGGATCTAAAGAGTTCTTCTGTAGGCAAAATACAAGTGCTTTCCATGAATGTGTAACTCAAAAGTGGTGAAATTTTTTATTGTTTTTAATTGTTTTACCATGAATTAAGATAGGTCAAGTAGTTTGTTTACCTGGGAAATATTTAAGGAATGTTTTGGAAACAACCATGTTGGAAAGGGTATTTGAGTAATATTAAAGAGGAAGGGTTGTTATCTTTCAGGCAGATGTCAACCAACAAAGTCTTCCTTTTCTCCCTCCTATAGCAACAAAAATCTATAACACACACTTGTAAATGAAGCAGCAAGATACTTACCTTGTATGATTTTATTTAATAGTATTTGATAAATGAAATATCTGGAATTATAAAAGGAAAATTGAAATGCATATAGACAAACTATACAACCTATTCAAAGGTGTATAAAGTCTGGGAACTTTCTACAGGAGTGTGATTAACCTGATATCTATGTAGAAGGGACCAGGTCTGCTGGTACCAGTGTGGCACGTGGAAATACATCATTCAGTTTGGTCAACAGATTTGGCACATTTAAAGATTATAATGAAGCTGAACAGGATGAGTCCTCAGGATCAGCTGTGGCCTTGGTGAGGAAGAATTAATTGCTAATACTATATATAATATTTTTTTCTTATATGAAAACCTAGTAAACTGTATCTACTTTTACATATGGTTTCAAGTTATCTCTAAGCATCCATTTGGTTATCCATATATGATCCTCAGTATATGAGTTGGTGTATCCCTAGCTTATACAACAAATGGACCAGAAATGTACAATTGCTTAACCAAAACAAACATTTAGACCTTGAACTCTACATTCCTGTAAGCACTGAGGATTCTTGGTTAAGCAGCTCTCCCCCATGCAGTGATTCAGGGACCCTGGTACCTTGCATTTTGTGGCTCTGCTTGCTTCTGAGGCCTCATCCTTTCTGTCCAAAGAGAGAACATAGACAGGACACACAGCTACTTACCAGTCTTGTCCCATAAATAGGACACATCTCATCCCCTTACATTCCAGTGATTAGAACCTACACATGTGGTTACTCCAAATGGAAGGGAGGCTGGGAAATGGAAGGGAGGCTGGGAAATGGAGTCCAGTTGTGTACAAGTTAGAAAAGAGGAATTTGGCACTCTTGGGTGTGTTATATATTAAATTACTACAGGAACTGTCTCTCAGAACTACCAAACCAACAAGTTTGGTAGCAACTGCACCACTGTATGGATGGAATAACTATATTAATGAATACCTTAATGTGTATGCAATGTCTGACTACACTTTTTTCCAGAAGTCAGACCTTCAACATGAACTCTAAGACAACACCCTTGGTTTTTGACCATCACCTTTGTCTTTTCCTGGTGACTATTTTTTGGCTAAACACTAAATGGATGAATATGACAAGAGGCAAATATTGATGAGATGTTCTTGAAGTGTTATGTCTAATACCCAAACACCAAGAATATATATTTCTGTGCTGAAACTTAATATGTGCATTCCTTTTTACTATTTACTTGTTAAATCTTAGATTATTAAAGGAGAACTGTTAAATGTCTCCACACTAACATGTTTTGAAGATAATAAAGCCCATTTGTTTATTATACTTCAGCAACATCTCATCAATATTTACCTCTTGTCATTTTCACCCATTTAGAACTTAGCCAAAAAATATCCAGCTTTGTCAATTTATCACTTTCTTAAAGATGACAAAAGCACTAATAAAGAAAGCAACAGTCAATATATGTGATAAACTCTAGCTGCATGTATAAAAATTGTCTCCACAAGTCACTATGATTACTTGGTAGGTGGTCAAGATACAGATATTGCCTCATTGTCTATAATATATCTTCATTCCTAGATTTATGATGTAGGACATTTTTAAGGGCAAAACTGTTTCATTATGAAATTTGTTTAATGCTAATGTAGCAACATTTCTGAGTTGCAAAGAGTTAAATATTTCACTGAATTTGTGGATTAAGTATGTATATAAAATTTGTGTATAATACATCTTTTCATATGTGTATATATGTGTATAATACATCTGTCCATACGTGTGTGTAATACACATATGGATGGATGTATCTAGATATATACGTATATGCATATATATGGAGACAACATATATATGGAGACAGATGATACAGAGATAGACACAGAGATAGAATCAATGCTCTTTAAGGGTTTTGAACAATGAATATGATCCCACTAGGTTAATCAAGCAACAACCGAGGTGATTATATGAGAAAAGTTAAGAACTTTTGTGTTTCTAAAATAGGACTGTGTTTTGTTTTAGACTTTGATATTTGCTTTAAGCATGTCCTTGAATGAATTTTTAATTTTGCTAACCTCAGTTTGCTCACCTGCCAAGTTGACATAATAACCTCTTTTACATAGGCATGTTGAAATGATCACGTAAGATATGAATATCAGATACCTATAGATTGCATTCTTGTTGTTCCATATCCATCAACTTCTTCCTCTTTCCTTATGTAAGATTCTACATTTAAAATATCACCCCCTCCACTATCAGTACCACCATTCTTACCCCTACAAGACTGTTAAAGAGGCCTTTTAATTCAACTGACAGATTTTACTTTTTCCCTAAGTTAATTTTTTGGTTAAACTTTCACATAAAAAACTATAGCAAGGTATAAATAATACTTCTTGCTCTGACTAAAAATAATTCTGACACTTTATATCCTTTTTGAAAATTTCAGTCCAATGTGGTGTGAAATTCTGGGCTGAAAAATCTGCATTTCTGGTGAAAATACTTATTTAACTTAGTGGCACAGATAATATGGAAGGTGCAGAAGTAATTCCATTTCATGAATTTTATGACAAAAATTGTCTAAAAGTGGAAGGAGATCAAGCATTCTCCAGTTTGTAGGTGACTCTAAATTCGCCCAAGTAGTGCAATATCCACCCCTGCCCATTAGAAAGCTAAACTAATATATTTTATATGCATATCTATTCCCTTCATGTGAATTCAAGAGGAATAGTCCTGCCCTCACAAAATGGTCCCTTTATCAAAGAGAAAAGACTCAATTGAATAAATCATGAGCTTGACCAGAAACAAACTCTTGTGGTTTTATAGTCTAATCCTAATCGGTGAGGATAAACAAAAGGGTTTATATCTTTGAAGACAAATATAATAAACCTGCTCCTCTGTAAATAAGTATAAAATTACAAGGTATATATGCACATTTCCAGGCTACTAGAATCACTTTCTGATCTCTAGTTTGTCCATTTAACTTTTTAAAGCAGATTGGGCTGAAAGTATGGATTAAAGACTTTAAACATAAGACCTAAAACTATAAAAAACCCTACAAGAAAACCTAGGCAGTACCATTCAGGACAAAGGCATGGGCAAAGACTTCATGACTAAAATACCAAAAGCAATTGCAACAAAAGCCAAAATTGACAAATGGGATCTAATTAAACTAAAAAGCTTCTGTAGGGCAAAGGAAATTATCATCAGAGTGAATAGGCAACCTATGGAATGGAATACAAATTTTACAATCTATCCATCTGACAAAGGGCTAATATCCAGAATCTACAGGGAACTTAAACAAATTTAGAAGAAAAAAAAAAAAAACCCATCAAAAAGTGGGCTAAGGATATGAACAGAACTTCTCAAAAGAAGACATTTGGCCGGGCGCGGTGGCTCAAGCCTGTAATCCCAGCACTTTGGGAGGCCGAGACGGGCGGATCACGAGGTCAGGAGATCGAGACCATCGTGGCTAACATGGTGAAACCCCGTCTCTACTAAAAATACAAAAAAAAAAAAAACTAGCCAGGCGAGGTGGCGGGCGCCTCTAGTCCCAGCTACTCGGGAGGCTGAGGCAGGAGAATGGCGTGAACCCGGGAGGCGGAGCTTGCAGTGAGCTGAGATCCGGCCATTGCACTCCAGCCTGGGCCGCAGAGCGAAACTCCGTCTCAAAAAATAAATAAATAAATAAAAGAGTCAGGAAACAAGAGATGCTGGAGAGGATGTGGAGAAATAGGAATGCTTTTACACTGTTGGTGGGAGTGTAAATTAGTTCAACCATTGTGGAAGACAGTGTGGCGATTCCTCAAGGATCTAGAACCAGAAATGCCATTTGAACTAGCAATCTCATTACTGGGTATATACCCAATTAATTGTAAATCATTCTCCTATAAAGACACATGCGCATGCATGTTTATTGTGGCATTGTTCACAATAGCAAAGACTTGGAAACAACCCAAATGCCCACCAATGACAGACTGGATAAAGAAAATGTGGAACATATACACCATGGAATACTATGCAGCCATAGAAAAGGATGAGTTCATGTCCTTTGCAGGGACATGGATGAAGCTAGAAACCATCATTCTCAGCAAACTAACACAAGAACAGAAAACCAAACACCCCATGTTCTCACTCCTGAGTGGGAGTTGACCAATAAGAACACATGGACACAGGGAGGGGAACATCACACACTGGGGCCTGTCAGGGGGTAGGGGGCTAGGGGAGGGGGGATAGCATTAGGAGAAATACCTAATGTAGATAACAAGTTTATGGGTACAGCAAACCACCATGGCACATGTGTAGCTATGTAACAAACCTGCATGTTCTGTACATGTATCACAGAACCTATAATAATAAAAGTATGATCAGTCTTAAAGCAATACTCATCGAGTTTTATTGGTGCTTCATCAGACTTGTAATGTAAGTTTTGTTTGAACCAAATGAAATTGCTAATTTTGTAGTTTAAAGTGGTCAAATATTGACTCTGGAAACCTTTGCAAAACATAGCACTTCCAAAATCAAAATTAAATATAATAGTGGTAAAATTATAAAACCCAAATAATTTAGATATATCAAACGTGAGATATAACCAGTCTTCTTATTGCAGTGTTTAACTGTCAATGAACACACTGGAAAAAATAAATCTCTCAAGTGAAGCAAGTAGTATCGGTGCTTTAGGAAAACTGATTCTTCTATACAAATGGAATTTTAGCAACTATTTTAAACAAATTAAGGGAAATTAAAAATATATAAATAAAATTTAGTGCCAAGAGCATGCCAGTCAAATAAAACTAGTTAATACTATATTCTTTAGAATATTATCCAAATAAGTGCACTGTGTATCTTACAAACAAATCACCTTATTATGAAAACAGTTTGTGAGAGGTACTTATATCGAATTTTTAACAAAGGTGTTTTTTTTTGGAAAAAATATTTTTCAAACACCTGTTTTCCCACCTCTTTAATAAAATCTTTTGGAATAATCTCAGTAACATTACTGGGCAAATTGTGAATTTCTTATATAAGGACATGGCACATCTATTCAAATGAAAATACTGCATGACAGTAAGAAAAATGCCTCAATATATTTACCAAAAATGTGAGAAAGACATAGAAAGTCTTCCTGAGAGTTATGGACAGAGATCAAAGAGAATAGTGGTTACTACAGTGCTCAGATTTGTAGAGATGGAGACTATTGCCTGCTTAGAGGAGAGTAAACACTGCAAAGTGTTCGAATCATAAGACTTGGAATTGGCTAAATCTGTGTTTGAACATTGACTCTGTCATTTACTAGTTATTTAATGGCAGGCACATTTAACCCATACATATTGATTTGTATCATCTGATAAATAGACTAATAATCATATATAATAGACCTCAGGTGCTTCTGGAGATCAAAATAGATGATATATGCAAATTGCCTCACATAGTACCTGGCAAACAATCAAAAATATTAGTTCTTCTTAGAATTATTTAGGAGAGGGTCTATAAAACAAGTACAACTAGTCTAAAGACCATTAGGGTTGTCCTTGGATAAGACAGACCTAAGTCCCCTGAATTGAGACCTCCATTTAATTCACCCACCTCTTCAGTAGGAGAAGGATTTTACTTTCCTCACTGGGAGCAGCCCTTGGACAGTCTTTTTACTCCCACCTTTTCCATCCCTTTACCCCAAATCCCACCAACTTTCTGATCCCTTAGAATTAGTTTTCTATTGCTACATCACAAATCACCACAAACTTGACAGCTTAAAACAACACACATTTATAATTTTACATTGTCCATGGGTCAGGAGTCTGGACACAGCCTTGCTGGGTTCTCTGCTCAGGGTCTCACAAAGTTGCTATCAAGTCGTCAGTGGGGCTGCGATCTCCTCTGGGGCACAGGGTCCTCATCCAAGCTCACTGGTGTTGGGAGAATTAAGTTTGCTGTGGTTGTAGACTGAGGTCCCAAGTCCCATGCAGTTTGTAACATAGCTGTTTGTTTTCTTCAAGGCGAGCAGGCGAATATTGCTTCTATTTCAAGCCCTTTTTCTGGAGAAGGGCTGATCATCTTTTAAAGAGTATACTTGATGAGCTCAGTCCACCCGAGACAAGCAGCCTTCTTAACTCAGAGTCAACGGCTTTGGGACCATGGTTACATCTTCAAAATCCCCTCACCTAACCACAGGAGTGATATCCCTCATATTCTCACAGGTCCTGTCTGTACTGAAAAGAGGATTATGTTGGGCATTTATGCCAAGGGGTTATAATTTTGGATATCATATTAGAATTTTGCTTTCCATACTTTGAAACTATTTCAACTAAATAAAGGGCATTTCATTTGGCAATATGGATAATATTTAAATGCTGAGGCTCAATAAAGGTAGCAACATGATATGATCAACATGCAACTGAGGTATCATCAGTTAATACATTCTGATCATTCTGATCAAAACCTCCTATTCCATATTACAAATTGAATAATGAGGGAAAGAGGTTGGTCTGGAGGTAACTGTTTAATATTTTCAGTGTGAAAAGAGAGAGGAAAAGAGAAACTTTGCCCCTTCATCCAAATGAAGAAAAATTTCAAATACCTACTGCAAATTTGTTTGGAGTCTATCCAGTTTCCCTTCCAATGACTTGTGGCTGAGAGAACTGAACTTTAGCCATCTCAGTCAAGCAGCTGGTTTTAAAAAAAATTACATAATTATAAATATTTTCTTTTTTCTATGATGGAATTCTTATGACTCCATCTCCAAAAGAAAAAAAAAAAGTTCTATTGAAGTGAGGCATCACTGCATTTATTCATGGATTCTTATATTTGTTGAAAAGCCTGAGTCAGTTTTAGTCTTTCATGAACAAGAAACTAGACACAGTACACAGTTTTATACCTTTCTTGATGAAAAGAATATAATTCACAACCTCTTTCTTCAAAGAGGTATACTTAAGCAAAATTTAAGGAGAGATAATATGCAAACTTTTAGCTGTGAACAATTTTTTAAAAAATCCTTCAGATGGTAAGCTATGCTGTTAGGTCTTTGGTACCGTTGTGAGGTGGGGAGAATAGAGAGAGAAACAGAATGGGAATGAAATTAATCATTACTTAATAAAAATAGAATACCAGAAATAGAATTAAATCATATCTAAGTAAATTTCTATCTTAGAGTTTCATCTCATACTCTATTAAATATTTTCAACTTTTCTTATGCATTAAGAGAACCATGAGGGGAAATAAGCAAGCACTTTGTAGCCAGAAAGAACCACCATGGGATTCTTGAGGTCGCACTAGCTAACTGGATAATATTAGGCAAGTGACAGACCCTCTCAAAGATTCCATTCTTTAAAATCTGTAAAACAAGGGGAATTGTACCCAGTTTGCAGGATTGAGTTGATAAGAAACACACACACACACACACACACACACACACACACACACACACACACAATGCAATACTCTACACAGTGCCTAGCACATGAAAGAGCTATGGTAACTATTGTAATTATGAGTCTTTATATTGCCACTCACCTGTATAGATTGTTCTAAGCAAGAATATGGTAGAACAAGCATCCTTGATAACTTGTCATGAGATACCGGGGAATGTGATAACTGCAAAATCATTGAGTAAGTCAATGGAGAAGTGCATGTTAATGACTTGGTTTAAAGACCATTATAATGTTATTACATGACACAAGTAAGGCTTCCTAGGAAAACAGAAGCCGATTCTACTTAAATACATTTTTATTTACACTTCCCCATATCCTAAAATAAGATAGTAAATAAGAAAAAAAGGATAAACAGATATATTAAACATAAGGGCTAGTATTTGTGCTGCTAATGAAATTTGTATTTGGTGTTGACCTTCCTGGCAGCCAAAAAAACAAACAAACAAACAGGAAAAAAAAAAATGGAAGAAAATAATACATTTTAAGTAATGAAAACTTTTTATGGAGTTTATTCTGATAATATTATATTCTTTATATGTTAGTGCATTGCTAAAGATATTTTCATTTTTGTAGTCTCTATCAAGGACTGTTAATAGAAAAATTTGAGCATAGTATTAAAATACAACTGACTGAAGGAGATTTGTTCAGCTAATGAGGTCTGTTCTTGGGGAATCAACCTTTTCACTTCATGCTATACCTCTATTTTTAAAATTTAGCAACAAAGAACCTATTCAAAACAGTCAAAGCAATTTGGAGTTTTAGCCAATACATGAGAATATACACACTTAATAAAAATCAACATTTTACAGATAACATTTGCAGCTTTGGCTCTGCTGAGAGCAGAAGTTCCCATGTACAAAAGATTTGCCTAAAATATCAGAGTCAAGAAAATTCAGTTCAAATCCATCTATGCCAAAGTGAGTGTAAGTTGATCACTACACTTACTTGGATAGTTATTTAACAACCTTTAAATGAAGTAATCGTACTATACTGATGTCAATGCCTACAACAAGGCCAAGTACAGAGGATACACTCCACAAATATGTCTTAAGAATGAATGCTATTCCTCTGTGGTGATGGAACCAGTTTGGTGGCTAAGAAGGGCTAGTTGATACAAATACTTAATATTTATCAATTAGGAAAGGAGAGGTGGTAACAACAAAATCCCTAGGTATGTATCAGGGTTTCTCAACCTAGGCACGCTTAATATTTTATATGAGATAACTCTTTGTTGTGGGGGCTGTCCTGTGCATTGTAGAATATTCAGCAGCATCACTTGCTTCTGCCAACTAGATGCTACTGGAATCTCAAGTTGGACAACCAAAGATATCTCCAAACATTTAGACCCCATTTCAGAAACACAGGCCTATATGAACTTGTGTGTGTGTGTGTGTATACATAGAAGATGATAGATAATAGCTGTGTTGCGTATTATTTGCTTTTATTGTGTTTTGAATATGTGAGATCAATTATTTTCAATTATTAATTTTATGTTCTTTCATAGCATAAGAGATAATTAACACAATTAGCCCAATGGTCACTTATTTTGAAAATAGTATGAATATAGTCTAAAAGAATTGAGTGTTTTCCAAAATTACAGCTAATGTGCTTCATTGCATTGCTTATGGTTCTTGATAAAATCATGCAAACATAAGCAGTCTCATGTTATTTTTTTGTTTACAGTATTACTGTGTTGTTTTGGTTAACAGAATGAAAAACAACACTGTAATACTACAAGTAAAAATGTTTTATTCTTAGTTTGTTTCATCAATAAAAGCTGACATTTTTGCAAGAAAGATGTTATACTATTGAAATTAACTTTTAGTCAATTGTAAATAATTGTATTATATCGGTATGTTATCATGAAGATTAGAAATCATTTCCTACAGAATCATGTTTTTGCTTCCTCAGCACTGTTTCAATTGAAAGGAATTTGAATGAAGTGCATCTCATTACTAACATAAAGTAGATGGAGCTTGAATAATTTTTATATTTATTTTCCATGGATGGCTATTACATTTCTTATCCTATCTATCCAAATTTTATAAAATAAATTGTTTTAATCCATTCTTTGGAGAGGAGCAGTGAATTTATTTGTGCAAAAGCTATGCATCTGAATATATTGTAATATGCATAAAGCTCTGTTAACACAGTTATTTATATAAAAAGTGTAGCTGCCTTACCTTTTATTTAATTTACATACTTTATTTACTTTCTGACAGGTTCTTCTCTTTGCATTTTTATTTACATACCAAAAATGTCTTTTCAGATAAGTCAACTAAAACTTTGATATACTGTATAATTTAAAACTCTATAAAATGTTTTATGTATTATATAGGTTTATGTGAATTTTTACATTGAGGATAAAGAATTTTGGAACTATTTCATTAATGATTCCTATATGGTAACACCATATTTCTTAAATATGAGGAGAGAGAATTGTCTTTTGTCTGAGATCATGTTTAGGAAAAATTACAGAACTTAAACCCAGTCTGTTTCAAATAGAAAAACTTATATCTGGCTATTTTTAAAGGTGGTTGTTTTTTCTCAAAATATGAACTTCACATAATATGAACATCTTAATCCTTAGAGAATTTGGTATGCTTACTGTAACCTTATACAAAAGATCCATTTTTTTTACTCAAATGTTGGAAACAATAAGAGTTGCCCTTGTATGTTTCATAAACTGTAACAGGAATCACTCACGAGTAAAGTAATAAGGACACGGTGTGTCAATTCAAAGACGTCCAGTTTTAGAAATATAAACTTAATCCTCTTCCCCTCCTGTTTTTTTGTATTTAGCTTTTGTAAGCATGGTTTGTATTTGCATAACCCACCATTCATATTCTTGTGAGTTCATGATATAAATAATTTGAAAAATTTCATTCAGTTCCCCAAATTATTCTAGTCATTATGGATGATTCATGAGAGGATTAATCTCTTGGATGTGACATAAAACTAGAGAGGAAAGACACTACCTATCATATCATTTGCAGTTAAGAACATGCTGCATATCTTTAAGCTTTACTTAAAGTGCTTATAGTAATTGGGTGTGCATGCCTTAGCTCCGTTAAAACCCAAACAGCAATATGGGAGAGTGTGGTTTGTTTTTTAAATGTGCAAGGAAGGAAAATTAGTGAAATCTGTTTAAGTCACAAAACTGCCTCATTCAGGACCCAATTCAGCAGCATGGAAAAAGTAACTCAAGTTAACTGTACTCTTAGCATATGTCTAAGCTCACAAATTTCAATTCACTTCAAATTTCTTTCTTCTCCCATGGATCTGCCTGCAAAGAAAAGAGATACAAAGATGGCAAACTGGTTAAACAGTTCATTAGCCCTAGATTCTTTCAGGGTTTTCAGAATAAAAACGTGTCCAGTTGCAGGCCAAATTCCTGCAAATGTGTTGGAATGGCAATGCGCCTCAAGAACTGTTTACGTTGCATTGCCGGCCTTCCTCTTTTTTCCCTCTTCACCCTCTATTCCTGCCACTGCCATACATGCTTACACACATGCATATGGAGTTAAGGGTATAATGTATTTTGATTTCATCCATGCAAGTAAAATTTGGTGGAAGAAACAAAACTAAGCTAATGAACAAAAGATTTCAGAATTATACAGAGATTGTGGTTTAGTGACCTAAATTGTACCATAATCCTTTAAAGGATTACAGTATTTGGATAGAAAAAAAAGATTTATCTTTCTATAATGGCATCTCTGTATAAGAGGATATTATTGGATATGAGCTGCACGGTAGCAGCAGATATTTTTCTCCACATCTTTCAGCAATTCAGAATAGTTCTCCGATCCATCTGAGAAGTAGCACTGAAGAATTAGTCCTCATTTATAATCAAACATTCTTGAATAACATTTTCTTCCAATTTTTGTTTTAAAGGTCTAACATTTGATCGTATGTTTTCTTTAGTTAACTTTCTATATTATATGGCAATCTCTGCAGTTATTTTTTTCAAAGATAAAAAGAAAAAAAAAAGCATGTTCAAAAATGTAGAAGTTATTTTTGCAGTAACGTATGTCATGATTTTTAAACATTCAGGCCTTTAAACTTTTTTTATAGTGTATGTTCTTGCCAATCCCAGCACAGTTCTACAAAGTAAAATATTTGGCAGTGAATTCATATTAACAGATGGAACAAGAAATTAACACGTTTTTGCTTCGCTAATTCACAGTTCTTTTAATACGCTAATTCTAAATCACCTGTTCTGACTTTGACAGGCTACAGACACCTGTTTGGGGTAATATTCCACAGCTAATTATTACATGAGAAATTCAGTTTCCAACAAAAGGATTTCTGTGTGAAATTGCCATTGTAGTTAACAAATTAATAATATCAACTATATACAAATATATTTCTGACGTCTTAAATACAGCTAATGTACTACTCATCTATAACTAAAGAATGGTATATGAAAACTAAGACTGCCCTCTTAGTGTTTGAATTCTGTCTGTCACACTTTACACCATGGTTGCACTGATCAAGTCAGAATGTTCTTCCCAGTAGCAGTAATTTACTGTAATACTGTATTTTAAATGGCAGGAAAAGAGTATAGAATTTTCAAGTGGCTGGAAAAATTCCTAACTGTATGTTAAAAATGACTCAGGAGAGTTAAAAAAAAAAAATACTGACAAGAGGAGAGAGAAAAAAAGAAAAACTTAGCTTGGGTAGCATAATATGGAAGACAGAACAATAAATAAACAGGAAGTCCACTGAACTACAGAGTTTTGAAGTATGATGGACTTACATAAAGTCCCAAGAAGACTGTTGATTTGTTTGCTAAGAGAAAAGCAAGTAAATGATGCCAGAAATTTTATGGGTAGAAAATTAAATACCCGCTTCTTATAACTCAGCCTCTTAACAGAGAAACTACTTCTATTTTCTACTAAATCCTGATTTTCTGTATCTTCCGTATTGTTCTTAGTTATTCTGACACGGTCATTTCCCCTGTGTCGCCTAGGACAACTTTCTTTAACACTAGCTCCTTTCCCTTCCTCCAATTTCCCCCATAAAAACCATGCTACGGGAAAGTGTGGAGGCAAGGAGTGTGTGTGTGGGAGGGTAGGTTGGTGGAACAAGAAGCAAAAATCAGAAACGTAAGGTTTTTAGATGTTTGTAACATAACGACAGATGCTGAGGTAGAGTCTATCTTTAGGTTTGCCAAAGGTTCCATTTTGTGTGTCTGTTTTTTGATTCTCTCTAATTGCTGTTCAGCTTTGTATGTGGCTTTGCTAATGTGTCTTCCGTAGCCACATTGTCGTTTCTTTAATTAACCTTGATATCCTAGTACCCAGATAGCAGAGTTCATCAAGCAGGCACTCGGAACTTTTAAGATTCATGCTGTTGTACTTTGATTTTTAATAGTTATTGTACAAAGTATATTTTTAAAATGCATTTTTATTCTGCGAGACTTAAGGTGGATGGGGAGAGTGCTTGTTTTTCTTTTTTTCTTGTTTTGTTTTTTGTTTTTACATTTAGCCTCCAGCCTCCTTGTAATTTGGTTGTTTTTCTCCCAGTTGCTACTCTAGAAAGCACATGGTCTTTCTCTCAAACCATGCTTTATGACATTGCTATTTGCAGAAATTTAACTGGCAGCCCACCCCAGGGAGATAAAATCCTGTTTCATCCAAGTTTGGTTCCCTCCTACACCCACACCTGAAACTATATTTCTGCCAGAGCCTACATTCTGCTAAGGAAGAAACCAATCTTTTATAATACTTCAACATACGTGAATTTTATTTTATTTTTAATTAAAAAATTGCATTTCTCATCCAAAAATGCTAGATGACATTTAAAGCTAGAAAAGTGTTTCCAAATAACTCACCTTTATAATTAACTCTTATCAGGACTAGACAGTTATTTCACTATACCGGGGCAAGCACATGGCTGGGATGAGGCTGGGCAGTGAAAGGCCTCCATGATGATCGCCACTCAAGCTCCTGGCAACATGCGGAAGCACATTATCCCACAGGATTTGCTCAGGGCTCAAAGTTTGGAAGAGAGTTACTGGTACATAATTGGAATGAGACCAACTTTTATTTTCAGTTGATAAGATGCTCAAAGATAAATGAAACTTCCCAGTTTTTAAGGGAGAAAAAGAAAAAAAAAAAGACTCTTGGGAAGCATCTCTTAAGTTTTTCCTGAAAACATTTAGACATACATTTGCTACCTCTAAAAAACAACCTGAATGAATTAGATCTAGATGATAATGGAAAATATTCGAGGTTTAACACTGAAAGGATAATGACCTTGCAAAAGTGTGTTTAGCAATTATATTCAATGTGAAATTCTTAAGAAAATTGCTCAAGATAATGAATAACATTACAATGCAATTTCACTCATCTGTCCTCAGTTAAAACACTTTGACAAATCAATTCATTAATAAGTAAATCTAATATCCCTGTACTGTCCTACCTTAAATATACTCATTATGTATAATGCATGACAAAATTTTGCTATGGACTAATATATATGTATGTATCTTTATGTATGTAATTGTGTATCCACATACATGTGCATATATTTTAGGGAGTCTGTTTAATCCTTCAAAGAGGTTTGCAGATTATAATAGAGTTCTTGCAGCAACAATTATATTTCATTTAATACTTTTCTAAGCAAGTAGAATTTTAACATATCAGACTTTTCTAAAAGGGAAAGATTTATGTAACTAGCAGATGCTATTAATTGATAATCACCATTTATAGTCTTATACATATTTTAAAGTCATTCCTTATACATATAACATTATGGTACTATATTTAGGGTTTTATTTATAGAATATATTTTAGAAGGAATTAGGTAGTTTTCATTTAAAAAGTTTAATTTTCTTAATTTATCCTAGGCCAATTCTATTAATATGTCATCTTAGAATCATGATATTATTATAATAACAATAGCTTACTTTGATATACATGTGGCTCCCAAACACAGTTAAACATAAGAATTGCTGGGATAATTTTTGAAAAATACGGATACCGGAATACTTACTGTATTACCAAGGAGTGGGACACAGCTGTCTGTATTTTATAGAAACTCCCCAGGTGCTCCTGTGCAGGATGAGAGAAAATGCTATCATTGCATAGTTTCTACTAGCCAGAAATAACAGTTAAAGAAAAATACTAATAACTATTATAGGAACAATACCACCAATAAGAACACCACTAAAATCTACTCTCTTCAATATTTTTTAACCTAAAAAGTGACAAGTCATGTTATATATTCCTGAATCACCTTAATCCCTTAAGAAATAAATATTATTAAATATTTATTTAGGCCTAGAGCAGTGGCTCACACCTGTAATCCCAGTACTTTGGGAGGCAGATGCGGGTGGATAACCTGAAGTGAGGAGTTCAAGATCAACCTGGCCAACATGGTGAAACGCCATCTCTACTGAAAATACAAAAAATTAGCCGGGCAAGGTGGCACGTGCCTGTACTCCCAGCTACTCAGGGGACTGAGGCAGGAGAATAGCTTGAACCTGGGAGATGGAGGTTACAGTGAGCCAAGATCACGCCATTGTACTCCGTCCTGGGAGACAAGAGCGAAACGCTGTCTCAAAAATAAAAACAAATAAATAAATGAAATAAATATGTATTTGTAAGGATCAAATACTTTTCAATTCAAATGGTTCCCGATGGGGTATTACTTAAGAAAATCAGACTTTTCTCCTAGTTTAGGTAGGAAATCACCATCCAATCAATCATCAAACCTTGCTGCATAAATGCCATTCTCCGACAAGCAGTATTGACAACTGCTGAGATTTGTTAGAAATGCAGAATTTCAGGCCACCCTGGACCTACTGAATCAAAATCTGTATTCCGCCAAGATTCTCAGGCAATTTGAATGCACAATAAATTTGAGAAGAACTCCCCGGCACTTGTGTGCCCACCTCCAAGCTAGGTGCTAGGGTACCCAGAATCAATATAGATGTGCAGAGATTTATCTTTGCCTGGCAGAATCTCGCTATTTGTAATATATACATATATATTTTATATATGTTATATATATTTTAATATATGTAACATATAGACTTTGGAGGCTTCCATTTGAATTTGCATTTGAGCCAAAATCCTAATTCTGGCTACTATCTCTGATCCATAACATGAGATTCTCTGATCAGTTCTGTCTCCAAATATGTAATCTCACTGTAAGTATCAAATAATCGAATGCATCAACCTTCAAAATGTAGCTGGAATCTCACCATTATTTCCAGCCTAGATTACAATAAATCGCTTCCTAACTGGGTCCCTGCTTCTATATTCACTCCTCTTATAGTGTATTTTCCAAAAGTAGTCAAGCTCAGTGACTTTTTAAAAGACTTTAGGCTTATTGTCCTCATTCAAAATTGAACTTACATAGTTATAGTTTATGTACTTTAGGTGTCTGCTCAAATGGTAGTGCCTCAAATAAACTTTTCCTGATGATTGCATTTAAACTAAACTTCCTGTCTACCCCTTTCTCTCTTCAACTTTACCCTGCATTTTCCTTTATGGTCCTGTGGTCTTCATCACTCTTTGTAAGCAATTGTATCATATTATTAAATAGTTTACTGCCTGTCTTCACTTGGAAATATAAGATCTAGAAAACAGACACTTTGTCTTCCTTGTCCCCCAGTGACTACAAGAGTACCGGATAAAAACAGGAAGCAAATAAATAACTTACAAGTGAATGTTTAATCAAATTAGTGATCTAGGATATTCAGTGTGTGTGTGGTTATATCATAAGTCTATTCATTAAGCACCTAATATATGTCACTATGGCAGACTAAAAAATGGCACATAAAATATAGTATATGCTTTCGAGAAATAAATACATAATAGGCATATATTGCACAAAACAAATTCTTTGGGAGTTGAAGGATGATTTCAGTGGCATGAAGTAGAAGAAAGAAGACTTGTTTTGAGAAGTAGGTAATATGGTGATGACATTTTCACAAGGGTAAATAGCAAGATTTAGGGCTGAAATATCTAGAGTATTATGCGTGAAACAGTGAGCGTACCTGTGGAATTGACAGTTCGTTAGAAAGATATCTAGTGACTAGCTTTTGGTGGCTTTACCTCCAAAACTAAGGAGTTTGTACTGTATTCTGTAGACAGTATTTTCAAGAAGATAGTTATGTGTTCACAACAGTGGTTTAGGGGGATTCATGTAAAGGCAACATGCAGGATGGACTGGATTAAGAGACTGCAAAGACAGACAACTGGTTAGGAGATTCCTTATCGGAAGTGGGAAGAGTAGCTTGGGTGAAAGTGTGGTAGTAGGAATTTAAAGTATTAAGTGAATTAATAACATTAAGTTTCAGAAAAGCACATAGCAATTACTTGTATAGGGTTTTCGTTTTGTTTTGTTTTGTTTTTTGCTATCAAAACCTTCCTCATTATTATGGCACATAAAACTGCCATAAAAGTTTCTCCCTTTTTTTTTTTTTTTTTTTTTTCCTTTGATAGAGTCTCTGTCACCCAGGCTGGAGTGCAATGGCACGGTCTCAGCTCAATGCAACCTCCGCCTCCCGGGTTCAAGCAATTATCTTGCCTCAGCCTCCCGCGTGGCTAGGACTTACAGGCACGTGGCACCACACCTGGCTAATATTTTTGTTTTTATTTTTAGTAGAGACAGGATTTCACCACGTTAGCCAGGATGGTCTTGATCTCCTGACCTTGTGATCTGCCCGCCTCGGTCTCCCAAAGAGTTGGGTTTACAGGCATGAACTACCATGCCCAGCCCATAAAACTTTCACACAGTCAGAATGATCAGGGTACTAATGTAATCTGTGTAGATAACAATCCTCCCAGTGATTGTGGATATTATCATTTCCTGTTGATTTAAGGCTCAAATGATTTAGCATAGTAGTCTTGGCAAATATGAATCCAAAAATAGGAGTTTATTATCTTCTCAGAAAAAGCCATCACTTCACTTCCAGATAAGGGGCCTTTTTTTTTTTTTTTTTTAAGCAGTCAATACAAGAGACAAGAATCTTTTCCTATATTCAAAAGTGACTTTCGTTTATTGGATGGTAAACTGCTTACAGACACAAGTCTTTTAATCTTCATTGCCTCCCATTTCTGAGCAGCAGTTTTCTTAACCCACCATGAGAATATTAAAATCGACCTGGTAGGATCATGATGAGGGTTAAATGATATAATCTAAGTTAAGTCTCAGTCTCTATGCCTGAGTAGAAAGCCAATAAATATTTGTTGCCTTCTCTTTCCCCCAGCACCTAGAAAAGTATCTTGATAACATTAATGCTCAATAACTGTTTGCCAAATAAATGAATGTTGTTGAGTTTGCACTAACTAAATAATGACTTTTTAAACCATTGACCAATAAGCATTCAAATGATCAGGTTCATGCAAATATCTTACAGCGATGAACCTCAACTGTAGACCTGAAATTTTTTCTTAATCTCTTCTAGCCCACAAATTTCTCTTCCTATGGGTTTGTGTAGTTACCTACTTTTCCCCATAATATTCATTTTAACCATCTGTCTCTTATCTCCTAGACCACAATTTGTTGATTACTTGCCAGATATATATTTTCAATGCTCTTAGATTGATAGCTCCATTTCCTTTTTTATCCCTTCGACTCCCGTCTTGTGCATGCCAAAAGATTTTCTTTATTGGACCCCGTTTTTTTTTTTTTTTTTTTTTTTTTTTGATACAGGGTCTCATTCTGTCGCCCAGGTTGGAGTGCAGTGGTGTAATCTTGGGTCACTGCAGCCTCAGCCTCGCAGGTTCATGCAATTCTCCCACCTCATCCTCCCGAGTAGCTGGGATTATAGGGGCGCATCACCATGCCTGGCCGAATTTTGTATTTTTAATAGAGACAAGGTTTCACCGTGTTGGCCAGGCTGGTCTCGAACTTCTGACCTCAGGTGATTCACCCATTTCGGCCTACCAAAGTGCTGGGATTACAGGCATAAGCCACCGTACCCCGCCAGGTCCCACTTTTATTAAATGCTGTTAATTTCTATTTTCAATAACATAATATGTTCCTGTATTCTGTGGTCCCCAACCCCTGTATTCTCTCTTCTATTTATTCTTCTTTCCTACTTATTTTATGAAACTCTTTTCTGATCTGCACTATAAAAATATTTTCATCTCTTTGCCTGTTTTGTCTGTTGCCCAAGGTACTATCTTCCTAATTGGATTAGAAAACTCATCTTTATAGGGCCTTTTATGTGTTCTGTGCACTGATGGTTTTCTGTAAACAAAAATAATAAATAACAGGTGGAGAGCTAAATATATAACTCACTAGGAATGGAGCATTTCAAAGAAGAGGAAAAGGCTATGTCAGAAACACTACGTAGAGTACACCAAGTTCGGTAAAAATGTAAATGGTCTTCAACTGTTATATTTAATAGACTAAATCATGCTGTTTATTAATCATAAAAAGTAAACATTTCTACTTATCTACATTTTTTTCAGAAAGGTATTGTAATAAATATTATAAATGTGTGTGTGTGTGTGTGTGTGTGTGTGTGTGTTTAGCACCAAACATGAAACCTTTCCTCTGTCCTCATCTCTACCCAGTTCTTGGTGGGTAGAGAGACAGATGGACTCAATGAAAGATAACTAAAATTATGTGGAAGTTGCTAATATAAAATACATGACCTGATTAGGATTCTTGAGCTGCACCAATTCTCTCTTCCCGTATTTTAAGTCCTAACAGACAAAGGAGGGGCCAGGACAGTGGTGGGCTGGAGCTGGCTGCAGAGCTGACTGTGCACATCTCTTCTGAACCCCACATTCCGTGACATAATGTCAGCTAGAAACTGGCTACAGTGGGAATATTCACAGTAGGGAAATCGATGAATGCCGCAAATCAGGACTTCCCCCACTCCCCCAAGAGAGCCTATGATAAACATTTATTTGCACAGCATTCACCCAGGGCCAGAAATTTGGGGCAAACCTATGCTGGAAGTCACTTGACTAATTGAGAGAAAGCAATAAGAAGACCCTAGAATCTAACTGGGCTAAGCAAAGGGGGAATTCAGGGATGAATCAACAAGATGCTACTCTGGGAGAAAAGATCATAGCAAAGAGTTAAAAATGAGACTAGGCAGGGAAGCTTGGGAAAATTCTCCCGGCAGAAATAGGGTAACTGCATGTTCTTTGTGTTGGATAGTTGCATGCCCTGGTGGGCTGGAGAGGGGGGTGAATGGATTGGGTTTTTAAAGTCCTGAGGTGAACCAGATGAGATTTTAAATAAAAAGTGACTTTTTAAGAGTCTGCAGCAATGTGACTCTTTAAGCTCTGCAGAAATGTGACTCTATCAGGCAACAACGTATATACCTGGTGAGACTAGGTTGCTGTACTTAGGTACAGCTGTTCGTAGCTGTAACACCACCTTACAGCACCAGGCTTTTGCCCGGGTTCTAACAGCCTCTACTTCCTATGGGGGGATTCATAACCCTGGACAGTCATGGGTACCCCTGGATATGGGTCTCAGGGCCCACTATCATTTTCCTGGTATCCTGAGCATTTTTCACAGGGGAAGAGCACAGGTTCGGAACGAAGATAGTGTGAATATAGAAAAGAGGAAAAAGGCCTCAGAACTAGAGCAGCGACACTCAAGTGTATACAAAACATATAAACACATGGTAACTGCCACAGTCCAATGTTAGATCATGGAAAGTATAGGACCTTTTATATGGCAAGTGACGAAAGCTCAACCCAAACTTGTGGAAGCAAAAAAGGGAATAAACTGACTTAAGTCCCTTTGCTCTCCTCTTGTCCACTGGCTTTGTTTACAAACAATTTTGCTCTCGTTGTCGGTTCACACAGACGCGCTCCTCCTCAGCACTCAGGCAATTGGCTAACAGGAGAGACTGCTTACTTCCGGCAACTTCCAGGGGAAAATCCTAAGGGGACTGCTCACTGTCCTCGTTGTGGTCACCTGCCCTTCCCTGAACCAATAACTATGAGCAGAGAAATAAAGTTTCCTTCTGGCCTGAGGTCCTCTGCCAGACATGGAGAAGGGCCTGAGCCCCATAAAGTGAGAGTACTTCCTCAAAGGAAGGAGTGCAAGGTAGCTAGAGAGAGACATCTATTACAATACTTTAGTTTTTGTTTTCTTTTTGAGACGGGGTCTTGCTCTGTCACCCACTTAAGAGTGTAATGTCACTGTCAGCTCTCTGCAGCCTCTTTCTTCTGGGCTGAAGCCAACCTCCCACCTCAGCCTCAGGAGTAGCTGGGACCACCGGTATACACCTTGCTACATTTTTGGAGAGACAGGCCTCTATGTTGCCCATGCTGGTCTTGAAGCTTTGGCCTCAAGCAATCCTCCTGCCTTGGCCACAGTTGTCTTCCTAATGGAGTTGTAGGGGACTTCTGATATCCTCCGTAAGTAGACACAGGCTCTGATAATAATCACTCTATCTAGAGGATTCCTTCTTTTCTTGCTAACTTTCATTTTTTTTCCCAGATTCTATGCCTTTTAAAATCTTTCTCCTGCACCTGTCCAGTGTTATTTCTACTGTTTTTGGTCCGGTTCCATTGATCCCTCTGTGCCATGCTCACCTCCAGATCTGTACCAGGGTTGGGCGCTCTCAGTGGCTGGGCTCCTAAGCAGTTTGTTTCTGTCAGGCTGACTGATGGCACTTAGGAGATACCATGTTGATTTGCCAAGAAAATCCATGATCTAAGTAGAAGGGGCTTCTTTCTTAGCATAGAGAAGCTAATACATTTACTATTTGAGGTGTTACTTTTATTCATAATTAAAAAGTTTAATCAGAGAATGGTTTATCTCAGTAACTCTCTATAGCCCACCCTAAGTAGCTTGTGAAATGAATGTCACAGAAATAATTGAACAAGGATAGTTAATCTAAAATGCCATGATGGACTTCTACTAAATGTAGAAATATGATAATATAATAACAAAAGGTAACCACAAAATTAAACATTTTCATTTAGTTAGAATTTTGAGGCTTAAATAAGTTTTGCAATTTTCCATTTTAAACTGTAAAGTTGTCTGATGGGAAAAACCAAAGGTCAGTATTACCATGGATAGAATGACCTCAGGATCTAGCCTAATTATTGCTGTCACTGAATTGTTTGTTTACTTCCCATCTGAAGTGCATGATACTTAGGTATGGTACTGAATCAGAGAAGGAGGAGGAATTCATGAGTAAAATGTTTGTCTTGGTAACTGGGAGAATGGCTAAGGTGAAGGTTTAATGTTGTGAGCAAGCAACACTATTCCATTTGCAAAGAAAAGAACTTAATTCCTTATCTTTTAATGTCTGTACTTTTAATTATCAACCAACTGGTTGTCTATCTTAGACTAATGAAAATTAGGCGACTTTGGAAATAATGTCTGGTGCTGAATAGTTAAAAACTTGTATCCATCTGTCCCTCCCCTGACCAAACCTTCCAGTTTGCATAGGACTCTCTTCGGTTGATGCATGCTTTTCAGTGTACTTTTTACTTTGTGCTCCTTGCATGCTATAAATTGTTTTTATTTAGAAAATGTAGATAAGCCATGTTTATGTTGTGTGTGAGAATGTTTTGTAGATTCAGAAGGAACATGTACAGGTTTGTTACTTGGGTCTATTATGTAATGCTGGGATTTGGGCTTCTAGTGAACCCATCGCACAACTAGTGAACACGCTTTTTGTTTTGAAACAGTGGATTGCTCTCCAAAATCAGTGCAAATGGATAATGAATGAGGTCATAAAATAGCTTTCTTCAGGAATCTTTAGGATTTGATGAAGCTGGATATATGCATTGCCCAAAGATGGCTTCAGTCTATGAATGTGGGAATTGACTTGGACTTGATGATCACCTTTACTTAGCACACAAAACTACAAACACCTTGGACAGGAATGAAACATCTGCAAGTGTGAGGAAATTTATTTCAACATTGAAAAATCAGTTTTACCTCAAATGATTCAGTGCCCCTTTCTGTTTTATTATATTTTCTAATTTAAAAAAATCTAAATAGGCAGACAACGGACCATGTATCAGTGAATTTCAAACATTAGGATTTCATTAAAATGCTTTCTAATTAGCTTTGGAAAAACTATCTGAAGAGATGTAAGCATGAAGGAGAGGTCGAGGCCATGTGCTATCCCATCTCATGGACCTGGGATTCAAATGTCAACTCTACTACTTCTTAGTTGTAGTTCAGTCTATGGTATTTTGGTTTAAAATTGCATTATAAATGCACCCACATACATACATAGGAACATACCCACACATAAAACTACAAGGAGAACAAAGCTTCGTATGCAATCATTTCTTTTCTTAGTTATAACATCCACTAAGGTTAATATTTACCTGTTTTACATTTAGCTTTTCTAACATTTTCTTTCTGTTCCTTAGACTTATAGCATATTCTCTGTGGACTGGAAAAATAGTCGATGGTTTCTTTTGGTGTTTGTATACTTAATTCCTGAGGTGAATTACCTGCTAAAAAATGACTCGTATTTCTCTTTGATGAGCTGCCACCAACATAGAAAGTCGGACATATTTTCCATGGAAGAAATACTTATTAGTTTGTAACCTAATATTTATTTGTATTTTAGTGAGGAAAACTGTGTTTTAGTGAGGAAATGCAGGGAGAGTAGAACTGAATTTGTTCAAGTTTAAGCATTCACTAATACTTTCATTTCTGTATTTGAATGTACAGGGTTAGCTTGGAAAAATCTGTACATTGGTTTTCAAGCCATAGTCTTATGTTCAGATTTTGTATGCTGGTCCATTGTGTAAATATGAATTTTTAAGCAATTTAGCATTTCATCAAAGTAACAGGGCACTTGATTTTCATTCATCCATATGAAAACAATTAGGAAAAAATGCCACTTATCTTAAATAGTATTTGTCAGATTTTCTTCATCAAACTTGGTAAATACAGATCTCTTGACATTTTGATGAATTTTCATCACTCTGTGGTAAACCTAAGTGACTAGGCTGTGGCCCGTGAACAGCTTTTGTTTCTGTGTGACATTAAAATGTATTTTTAAAAAAACGTGATTATAATGAATATTCAAAATTAGATTCATTCTCCAGCATGTGCACAATAGGTCAGAAGTCATGGCTGGAGAAGAACACTTACTAGTCAATCTCAAGGTTTTATTATTTCTTATGAATCACATTTTTTTCAGAGATACAACTATCAAAGGGGAAAGCCTGCTAAACATATACCAGTTTCAGTTTACCTAGACAACTCTGAAAATTCATTTCATATGTAGTTAACTTAAAAGTTACTGTATTTCCCTAGCTGTGTATTGTCTGACTCAAAATTTCTTGGACCGTATGTTCAAGACAGCTTGAAACAGACATTATAAATGAAGAATAATCAGTTACCATAGTTCAGAGCATTTCTTCAAATACTCTTCAATTTCTGGTTCCAGAAAAATTTTATTTACTCAAATATAAATCCTCTTTTTAAATACTCTAGAGCCTCCTCCTCAACAAAACACCTCATTTTAGTACAATTGTTTTTATATCCTGTCACAGGATGATGATGATAAATGGAAAATGATTAAGTATATTGTTTGTCAGATTTCTTCTTTCACAATTCAATAAATATTCCCAGAGTCCTCCCTAGTCACCTTCCTTGCAATGATTATCAAATGGAAAATATTTGAAATCCCAGGATGAAACCTAGTTTTTATTTTGGTTGTTCTCCTTTTCCAAAAAGCACAAAACATAGATTAAAACTTTTGGACACTTACAAACCAAGTTACTCACTTAGAGACATTAAGTCCTTTATTTGGGGACCTTGAGCTGTTGTATGCTTCAGAAAAGAAATCACACTAAGCCTCTGTTTCCATGGAATGTACATTTGTAATGAACAGTGCTTTTATGTTGGTTATACTTGTATTATTTAAATACTTGATTTCCATCTATAATGCAGTTATTCAATGAAAGTTTATTACATCTACTATTTATTACATGCCATAAATAATCACCAGGAAGAACGATGACAAGTAAAAAAGGAAACAAAAGTAAATCCTTTCCCTAAATATTACCCATGCTGATCTTCATGGTCCCTGAAAATTCCACACTATTGTGCACTTTGTGGTGTTAAAATCTCAGTTGAAAGGATAATTTTATTATTTGCTCTATTTGTCTATTTCTAAACTTCCTTGTTTCAGATTGATCCTAAAATTGCTTACATGTTAATTATATCAAATACAATAAGGCAATAGATTAGAGATACTTAACCAAACAGAAAAACATCACTGGGGAACTTTATGCTATGAGTGACCTATATTTTTATGGTACTTTATGATTTTCAGAGCTCTTTTCTCATTTAATATGTTATATATTCTTTCCAGTGATCCTATGAGTAAGCAACTCAGACATTTGATTTACTATTATCTGAGCAACTCTTATGAAGTAGGTGCTTTTACTCCTTTTATTCTAAGTGACAAAATGGAAGTTCAGAGAGTTCAAATAACTTACCAAAAGTCACACTGCTACTTACTAACAGAGCTGGAATTCAAACTCATGTCCGCCTGGCTCTACACAGCACTATTGAGAAAAAATGATAAATGGCTTTATCAACTAAAGTCCCTGTTCATTCACCCAGTCTTTTGTATCTTTTGGGAACCAGCCTAAATCTCTTCTATAATAGTGACTTCTGAAACAATTAACTCATTTCAAGTGACCAATTTTCCGAGTTACTGTACATGCCACTCATTTTGATATTTAATCACACACTGTTTTCCAATGTTATTTCTGAGTGTATGCATTCCTGACTTTTATACACTGTGATATTTAAATGAAAGCAACACCTCTTCATGCTAAAAGCTCTCAATAAACTAGGTATTGATGGATCATATCTCAAAATAATGAGAACTATTTATGACAAGCCCACAGCCAATATCATACTGAATGGGCAAAAGTTGGAACCATTCCCTTTGAAAACTGGCACAAGACAAGGACACTCTCTCTCACCACTCCTATTCAACATAATGTTGGGAGTTCTGTCCAGGGCAATCAGGCAAGAGAAAGAAAGAAAGCGAATTCAAATAGGAAGAAAAGAGGTCAATTTGTCTCTGTTTGCGGATGACATGATTGTATATTTAGAAAACCCCATCGTCTCAGCCCAAAATCTCCTTAAGCTGATAAGAAACTTCAGCAAAGTCTCAGGATACAAAATCAATGTGCAAAAATCACAAGAATTCTTATGCACCAATAATAGAGAGCTAAATCATGAGTGAACTCCCATTCACAATTGCTACAAGAGAATACAATACCTAGGAATACAACTTACAATGGATATGAAGGAACTCTTCAAGGATAACTATAAACCACTGCTCAGGAAAATAAGAGAAGACACAAACAAATGGAAAAACATTCCATGCTCATGGACAGGAAGAATCAGTATCATGAAAATGGCCATACTGCCCAAAGTAATTTATAGATTCAATGCTATTCCCATCAAGCTACCACTGACTTTCATCACAGAATTAGAAAAAACTACTTTAAATTTCATATGGAACCAAAAAAGAGTCCATATAGCCAAGACAATCCTAAGTAAAAAGAATAAAGCTGGAGACATCACACTACCTGACTTCAAACTATACTACAAGGATACAGTAAACAAAACAGCATGGTGCTGGTACCAAAACCGATATATAGACCAATAGAACACAGCAGAGCCCTCAGAAATGATGCCACACATCTACGACCATCTGATCTTTGACAAACCTGACAAAAACAAGCAATGGGAAAAGGATTCCCTGTTTAATAAATGGTGCTGGGAAAACTGGCTAACCATATGCAGAAAGCTGAAACTGGATCCCTTCCCTACACCTTATACAAAAATTACTCAAGATGGATTAAAGACTTAACGTAAGACCTAAAACCATAAAAACCCTAGAAGAAAACCTAGGCAATGCCATACAGTACATAGGCATGGGCAAAGCCTTCATGACTAAAACACCAAGAGCAATGGCAACAAAAGCCAAAACAGATAAATTGGATCGAATCAAACTAAAGAACTTCTGCACAGCAAAAGAAACTATCATCAGAGTGAACAGGCAAAGTACAGAATGGGAGACAAGTTTTGCAATCTATCCATCCATCTGGATTCTAATATCCAGAATCTACAAAGAACTTGAACAAATTTACAAGAAAAATAAAAAGCATCAAAAAGTGAGCAAAGGATGTGAACAGACACTTCTCAAAAGAAGACATTTATGTGGCCAAGAAACATATGAAAAACTCATAATCACTGGTCATTAGAAAAATGCAAATCAAAACCACAATGAGTTAACAACTCATGCCAGTTAGAATGGCAATCATTAAGTCAGGAGTCAGCAGATGTTGGAGAGGATGTGAAGAAATAGGAACACTTTTACACTATTGGTGGGTGTGTAAATTAGTTCAACCATTGTGCAAGACAGTGGCAATTCCTCAAGGATGTAGAACCAGAAATATCATTTGACCTAGCAATCCCATTACTGGGTATATATCCAATTAATTATAAATCATTCTATACAGACACATGCCCACGTATGTTTATTGCAGCACTGTTCATGATAGCAAAAACCTGGAACCAACCCAAATGTCCATTAACAATAGACTGGATAAAGAAAATGTGGCACATATACACCATGGAATACTATGCAGCCATAAAAAGGATGATTTCATGTCCTTTGCAGTGACATGGACGCAGCTGGAAACCATCATTCTCAGCAAACTAACTCAGGAACAGAGAACCAAACACCGCATGTTCTCAGTCATAAGTGGGACTTGAACAATGAGAACATATGGACACAGGGAGGGGAACATCACACACCAGGGCCTGTCAGCTGGGGCGGGGTGGGGGGGTAGGGGAGGGATAGCATTAGGAGAAATACCTAAAGTATGTGACAAGTTGATGGGTGCAGCAAACCACCATGGCACGTGTATAGCTATGTAACAAACCTGCACCTTCTGCACATGTATCCCAGAATTTAAAGTATAATAAAAAATAATAGGATGAATTAAAAACTACTATTTCATAGCACAACCAGCTGACTACAGTCAACAATAACTTATTATACATTTAAAAAGAGTATAATTGGAATATTTGTAACACAAAGAAATGATAAATGCTTGAGGTGAAGGACACTCCGTTTATCCTGATGTGATTATTATGCATCGCATGCCTGTATCAAAGTATCTCATGTATCCCATAAATACACACACCTACTATGGTACCCATAAAAATTAAGTTTTTAAAAAGTGACAAAATGAAAGCAACTGGTGCATTTATATTCTCTAAGGTTCCCCTTGATTTCTGAATGATACAACCTTGCCCTCACAAATGTTAAAGCAGTAACTTTACTATGCTCAAGTAAGGTGTGCTAGGTTAATTCTAAGAGTGCCTCTGTGACCTCTGTCCCCTGGTCTTATGTCTGGGACTAGGTCATATCATATGGCAAAGATGATGGATTTGGTTACATTTTATGGCAATGGTGAATGAATTTTGAAAATGCAATTAAGCTCCCAAAGCAATTAAACTTACTCAAAAAGGAGATGATCCTGGGTGGGTCTCATTTAATCACGTAAGTTCTTTGAAAGAGAGTCTAGATGTGAGAGACGGTCTTCTACTGGCTTCGAATCAGAAAACAGCCATGTTACGTTCTGAGTATGGAGAAGGGGTAGCCTCGGGGAGGTGAGGGCCTCAGCCTTACAACCGCAGGAGGTGAATTCTGCCAACAAGCATATGAGCTTGAAAGAGGGCTGCAAAGCGTCAGAAGGCACAGTAACCCCATCTGACACCTTGCTTACAACCTGTGATATCGCAAAGACAGGACCCAGCCCATCTGTGCGCAGACTTCTAACCCATGGAAACTATGAAATAAGAAATACTGTGTTTTGAGCTGTTAAATTGGTGGCAATTTGTTACACAGCCATAGACAACTAGCACGTAAAGTTATATCTAATGCGCTGTAAAACTTGTCAATTTATATAGAAATTATGTACATATACACATATAATGTATACACATTCACACATACACACCCCCCTCCCTAGTTCAGCAGCAGCATCACTAACTTAGAGTTTTAATTGCAAAACTTTCACTGAAGTTGCGGAGCTATGCTATAAAAGTTATGAAAGAACATATTTTTAAGAAAATTGCCCACCTGCCCCAAAACCCCCATCACTACAAAAAAAAAAAAAAAAAAAAAAAAGCCAAGCATGGTGGCACGTAGCTGTAGTCCCAGCTACTCAGGAGCCTGAGGCAGGAGAATCACTTGAGCCCAGGAGGCGGAGGTTGCGGTGAGCCTAGATTGCACCACTACACTCAGCCTGAGTGATAGAGCAAGACTGTCTCAAAAAAAAAAAAAAAAAAAGGCCTCATTATTAATAATTTATAATTTCAGGGGGAAAAATTGGCATTAACTTAAAAGTTTAGTGTTTATTTGTCAAAAGCAAGACAGAAGAGTTTAAGTGAAAACTGGCCTACAGAATCTGTAAAATACAAATAATATGATGTAATGTTAATATTTCAACATTCTGCCTAAAAAATTTTTAGATATAACTTTCAACTGTCCTACGATTTTCCCATCAAATTTTAATATGCAAAACACACTTGCATAATAGAAACAAAATTCTCAAGTGGCATTGTATAAGACATACATAAAATACCCATAGTAATTTGTGTGTTAAATTTATAAGATTTCATAAGTAGCCATGTATGATTCCTAAGTCCCTGCCACTTTACAGATGAATAAAATCTATATTTTTCAGGCTCTTTAGGACATTGTATAAAGGCAAAGAAACCTAGTGAATCATGCTTTCAGAATTTTGAAGTAGCACATACACAATATTGCTACATGGTTTATGCAATTTCAACATATTACCCAAATGGAATTATGATTTCTTTCTAATTCAGTTTGTCCTTAAGGTTTCATTTCTCCATCAGTGATATATTGGAAAACTCTTCTAGGCAATAAATACACACAGGATGAGTTATAATTTTCCATTTCTAAAGTAATATGTTTGGTAACTGTTAATGACCCTAGATCAATTTGGATGTCCATAGGGAAAGTATTTATTTGCACATTAAAGATAAATAACCTACATTGTATGCATACGGCTTAGATTTCCTTATGAGGATGTTGAAGTAAATATTACTAAACTGTTGTCACCTTCTCTCTAAAGATTATCATTTCTTTGGTTTGAGTTGTAAAGTGATGGTCCTCGTTGTGCCCTTCATTAAATAGGGAACTTTGAGTTGATCGTATATCATTTATTTCAGCTTCAAAAGGACAGAAATCATACCTGCAGCAAGAGGTTGCTAGGAAGATCAGATGTGGATGAAGGAGTTTCCCAACTACGAGCCCATACATAAACCAGAGTTGTCTTTTACTTTATTATAATACATAACAACCAAACATATATTTTCCCCCTGGGAACTACATTTTAGCAATATATTTTTCATTATTTTCTATTCTTGTGGACATTATACACTGACTGCCTTTAAGATCCCTTTTGTGAAGCTTTCCTTGCTCCCATCGTTCTTCTTCCCACCGTAATCTTTTTATAAAAAAGTATGCCATCTTTAGGTCAGCAGTGTACCATAGATGTATATAACTTTATGCTGGTACTTAACTATACATATTTGTTTATTTCTATCTCCTTTACTATCCACTTTTCAGAGCAGGAACAGTGTCTGGTGCATGATTTGTTTTGTTAAAACCCAGCAGAGCACATAATGTGTAACTATCATTCGATGAAGTGGTTTTGATGTTATCCTTTGATAAAGAAATCTATGAATACATGAGTGGATAATGAAAATTTTAGCAGTCAGATCTAAGCAAGGATTATATAGACACACACGCTTTCATATATCTCTTTCTGTAAGAAATATTGTTGATACTAAAACAACAAAGTGCTCGTAAGAGGTACATGAGAAAAAAATTGAAACACATAGCTACTTTAGAAAGGCTAAGATTTTCTTCTGAGGTAAAAAGAGAGATGGCTGGATATTTTAGCAGTAGAGATTGGGTTAATATCATTTCTTAAGTCTGACCTCAGGTTTAACTTGTGAGTCTAATGTTAATCGTTATTATGTCTTGTAAGACATAAGCTTCACACCTCATAAATTCAGTCAGCTTGTTTCCACTATCCAGAGCCGTGTTAAAGAACAGTTTTACAAAGCATACATTTCTAGAGTCCTTTCTGCACCCTTTTTCAAATAGTTTCTTGTCATTCTGGCTACCTTTCATGAGGTGTACCTGCCACAAAACACTAAAAAATAATAATATAGATGTTTGAGTCAATAAGTGGTCCGTCTCTCTTTCGGTCAACCTAGTACATAAATAAAATTGCACCCTTCCTTTCACCCATTTGTACAATAATTAGATCATAGTATCAATTCAAACAAAGAAATTGATGTCCTAGGAACTGGTTATACAAATACATTATTTCTTCTCATTGAAATGAGTAGAAGGAAAGAGAACTAATAATAAAATATGACATTATTGCCACCCACTAAATGCAGCCTGGAATTTTACAAAAGAGTCTTCCTGTGGTGGTCTCGATGGTGAGATATAACTGCCTTTCATAATACTAGAAGTACAGAGATCCTCATATTTTTAAAATATGCTTGATAAGATCTTCATTTGTTGTATTTTTCAGTTGAGATCTTTTATGCTTTATATTGTATCTAATAGGCCTATTCACAAATGAAGACTATATGAGGGAAAAGATGAATATTACTTCATAACAAGACATTGAAATAAACTCTCCTAAATTACGAAAAATTTCCCAATGCATATGGCCTTTTTCTTCACGGCTTTTCTATTCAAATATCAGAGTGCTTCAAGTAGCTTTGATGACATACTTATGAATTCATGAAAATATTTTTCATAATCTGCTCACCTTTGGTACTTAGAGGTTATGCAGATTGCTTTTATTTGCTTGGCTGGAAAAGAAGAGCTCTGAGTGGGATGCAGATACATAACACTTCAAAACAGTTTCTTACATTGTCTTAGCTACTTTTCAGAAACTTGCCGGAACTCTCTACCCAAACTTCAGGCAATGATAAGAATAAGTGTCAAATATTATTAGTTCTGGAGTGTAACTACTAATTTTTGTTTCGACTGCATAGTACATATAAAAACCTTGGAACATTTCCAGTTATCTTCACTATCATTTAGTCCTTAAAACCCAGAACAGACATTTAAAATGGAAAAAAAAAAAAAAGCCACCATTATATTGAGGCTGCAGATGCAAGTTGGCATCGTCAGAAGATGAATACTTGTAGCCTTCACTGGCAACCTGACCAGATATATTCCGTATAATTAAATAACGGAGCAGCTTAAAAAATAAAATTACAACATCTTGGGCAATCCTTTGTGAATAATGGAGTAAGCAGAAGAGAGAGAAAAATTCCAAATGTGATTAGCAGTTGCTCTTCATGAGAAATTTTCTCCACCTCTAATTTGACTTTTGTGAAAGGCTTTAATGAATACTTTCCTCAGTTATACTGTTTGTTGTTTTAAATATCACTGTGGACTCTTCGCAGTGTTATTACCATATGAAGATGGCACGTCGGCGAACTTTATCAAATACCATGCAGCTCTTGGCATGCCATGTCTATGTAACTCATTCGAGTCCTTCTTGTCCGAGTTGCAGTACTCTTTTGCATAAATGTTAAGGTTACCGTAATTCCAAAAAGAAATGAATTTTCAGAGACCTGCTTTATGAAGAAAACAGCTTTGAAGAAAGCAGGAAATATTAGTACATCAAACAAAGTGAAAGACAAAGTAGTTTAACTTGTTGGTTTGTTTGCTGAAACTCAAAAGTAAATATACTGTAGCTCAAAGTGTTCCATTTTTATCCGCCTGCTGCAGTAATGGCTGTGTTACTTCGGGGCTTCTACTTCAATAATTGATCAGGGTTTGTATAGCACCGGCTAAGAGCAAAAATAAGAGTGTTGCTTTGAACAAACCGCTGCAATGTTATAGCATTAGGCACAGAAACAAGATTCGGGAAATATAGATATAGAAGAAACAGGAAAAAGATGGATACATTGGGTGGTAAATACTGCTTCAGGCTAGAAAGTAATGAGAATTTTTCCGTAGAGAGTTTTGACCTGCTATTCAAAAATTGTTTCTTGTCTTAATAAATCCTAAAAGTGTAATTTACTTGCAAGAGGGAAAGAACAAAGGCACCAAAATTCTTTTGATAACAACACTTGTTAAGGTTGATAAGTTGGGTTTCAAATGTGTGAAGAAAAATGTGTGACAGTTTGTTTTAAGGTGACAACCTAAGTGTTCAGATACTTCCATCTTACATTACTTATCAAGCAGGATCCCAGTTGAAGCTTCGCCTTGTACATTTGCAGTACAGACCATACTGAAGTGGTAGGAGCTGAATTAATCTAGAAAATGTAGTTATATTTATTAGAAAACCAACAACCACAGATCTCTATAATTTTTCTTAAGCTGGTAAAAATAAGACTTCCCTTTTTCTTTGGTCCTAATTTGTTTTGCAGTCTAAATAAGAAACACCAATACTTACACACAAAATACCTTTTTTTTCTTTCTCAACATGGAATGTTCAAAAAGAGAATAGCTATTATACACCTTATTTTTTTCTGGATTTAATCTTACTTGACACTCAAAGGTATCCCTTGTTAGATCCCAACTGTTGCACACACATATGTGTCCATTCAGCCAGATTTTTCTATTTTGCAGTTAAATTTAATCTAAATTTAAGATTCATGCCATTAAAATACTATAACCTGCTGCTGCGGTGTGGAAATGGTGATAAAATGTAAAGCATGATTGCAAAACTTTAATAATAGCGTGGGAAGAAACTGCAGTGAAAAATAATCAATGTGATTTTTTTTTTGTTATGTAGCATATTCCAAAGAGGTTGTTTATTTTATGCCTGATCACCCTAAAGAAGAAAATTAAGCACTCAAATATTTCACACTAAAGAATAAGCAAAGAAGCATCTAAAATATTTGTTCATATTTATACATACCCTTCAAAATAAAATTGGTACCTAGATGTATCCCAAATAACTGCTTCAACAGCCAGGCGTGGTGGCTCACGCCTGTAATCCCAGCACTTTGGGAGGCCAAGGCAGTCGGATCCCCTGAGGTCAGGAGTTTAAGAACAAATAATTGCTTCAGATCTCGACTTTGCATATGCACATACTACTGTAGGTAAAAGGGGAAACATTGGGATGAGAATTTGGTGATGAAGACTAGCTTTTTCCAAAGTGAGTTTTTATAATGTTCATTGAACTCGTGATCAAAGGAATTTGGGAAATGTTGAGCATAACAAAGATAAATAGCTATCCTGACTGGAAAGTTTCTCAGGGCATTTAATACGCTAAGGACCTGGAATTCAGTGTTCCCAAACATATCTGATCATGGACATTTTTATTGAGAATCCCAAGGGACATACTGGGATGTCCTGGAACATACTTTGAGAAATACTGATCTTGACCTATACCAGCACCAACTCTGACTAGCTGTGCAGTGGGAAAATCACTTTCCTTCTTCAACTTTCTTAATGAAAAATGTCCTTATAATTCCCAGGATATTTCACAATAATGGAAAATCCTCTTGAAAATTATTACAGTGGTACAAGACTGTTTTAAGTAAAAATGTGAAAACCGTTTTAGATGCTGAGTCAGAGAGACTGACTAGACTAATCAGCTAAAGGGTGTCTGTGGGCAGTAGTCTCCCCACTTGCACAATTTTTTTTGGGATTCAGCAAATTTCTGTATGGCACATGCTTTGGGGAATTTTATAAGGAGGGGAAATTATAAATATTCAATATGTAAATGCCAAGGAAATGTTAAAAGTTCTTGGGATTCTTCTATTCATTCAGTATATACTTATGCCAAGCAATAACCCAGGCAGGAAGGACATGAAGCTGAATGTGTGTTTGGGGATATAACTACCTAGGCAGAAAAGATAAAAAAGCAAGCCACTCGGTGTTTTAAGGTGTCAGGTGAAACCATAGAGTCCCATAGGTGCATGTGGTAGGAGTTTGAGTAAATTACCCAGACTGGGAAAAGCCAGTGGTCACATTTGAGGTGGTTCATGAAGGACTTGAAGGGATTATTCAGGCAGAGGAAATGCACTCCAAGAAGACAGGCACAGGTGTGGAGAAAATCATGGTATGTTTCAGGATTCCAATAGAAAGCTCCAGGGGAGAGCAAGGAAGCTGGAATAGTAAGTGAAAACAATGATAGTTTTTATTGGTTCTCACCATGTCACCCAGGCTAGAGCACAGTGGTGAGATCAATGCTCATTGCAGCCTCGACCTCCCAGGCTCAAGCGATCCTCCTGTCTCAGTATCCCAAGTAGCTGAGACTACAGGAGCACAGAAGCACACCGCCACACCTGGTGAAGTTTTGTATTTTTTGTAGAGAGGAGATTTCACTATGTTGCCCAGCCTCCAGTTTGTAAATACCATGCCGCAAACTTGGATGCTTTCCCCTGGGCAATAGAGGAACCTCTGAAGGACGTACATCTGTAATGGGAGAGGCAGATGAGTGACAGAGAACCAGCCAGAGATGAATACTGAAATCTGTGTTTTCTGATGTGCTTGAATGTATGAGAACATGACCAGTTTAGAAATAGTCTGGGGAGTCGAAAAATTATGACAACTAAAAATTTATGGAGGGCAATTCATATCCTTGCTATGGCATTGAAGAAAAAAATAATTGATTATTAGGTGGTTTTATATCACTGATTTTCAAATTATTTTTAGCCTCTGAATCTTTTGCTCATGGATTCCGCAGTTAAAAACAAATGCAGTGATAAAGCAGGCATGACTGTGTTTAATTGGTGATGTGGGTATGAAAGGCCCCAGGGAACTACTCTGTAGTTCTCTTTCCACTTAGCTCCCTTCTTTCCCAGGCCCAGGTGGGCCCTAGGAGAGGAGGCAGAGTATGAAAATCACTCTTAATATTGAGAAGTCATATATTTAGCCAAACATGCTAGTTGGACTATTTTGTGTTTGAAGAAGAAGGCTTTCTGCTTTCTTTTTGAATTGTTTTCACATTTTGGTTTTATTTATTTACTCTATAATATTTGAGAGCGTGCTTTGTGCCAGGCCCTAGGCTGGACACTGGGAGAATAGTGGTGATCATGAATAGGATTCCTATCACCTGCCGGGCGTGGTGGCTCACGCCTGTAATCCCAGCACTTTGGGAGGCCGACGTGGGCGGATCACGAGGTCACAAGATCGAGATCATCCTGGCTAACACAGTGAAACCCCGTCTCTGGGGCACCTGTAGTCCCAGCTACTCGGGAGGCTGAGGCAGGAGAACGGTGTGAACCTGGGAGGCGGAGCTTGCAGTGAGCGGAGATCGCGCCACTGCACTCCAGCTCAGGCCACAGAGAGAGACTCCGTCTCCAAAAAAAAAAAAATTCCTATCACCAAGGACTTTACAGGCTGTAGGGTTGTAGGGAAGAGGGCCCTAGATAGGTATGAAGCTGCCACTGTGCAGTGTTTCAGGAGGTGGAAGGGGGTGGAAAAGAAACCTCCAAGGCATACAGGTAATCTGGTCAAGGAGGCCAGAGGGGAGGGAGTTTTCAGTGAGATGGAATGGGCAGAAGGTGGAGCTTGGATAGATGGGGAGGTAATGGGTTGAAAGTGAACTCCAGACTTAGTGAAGAGAGCGTGCAAAAGTGCTGTGAAGATGGTCCACTTGAGGACTTCCAAACTTGCTGGTCTAGGTGGAGAGAAAGAGCAGAGGGTAGAGGAAGATAGGAGGCTGGGGAGGTGGGAGGAAGCGCCAGGTTGCAGTTTTGATGACTGAGTTAAAAATTTCATATTTATTTGAAGTTCGATGGGAAGCCATGAAATGACTCAAGGCAATGCAGCATGATGTTGTTTTTTGGTATGTGGTATTGTTTCTATAGGCTGTATATGACAAATATGTCAAATTTTGCATTGCATTCTGGATTCAGAGATTTTGCCTACCTAGGTTTCTGCATTACATTCAGGAAAAAGCTACTTAAATGGAAACATATAAAGTCATTACTCTGAAGGTCTCTCTACTACCGTTATTGAACAATTTTGATACAAAATTAGCTGTATAATGCCTTCTTTTCAGGGGTTTTTAGGAATTTAACAGCTTCTGGAGTTCTTTTAGGTTTTCATACTTTTGGGATCACAGTATTTACTTTCAGAATAACTCCAGGTCAACTAAATTCAGCAATGACTGGCAAAATATCAAACATTAAAAAAAAAAAAAAGAGTGGAAGGTGTGCTGCCTATTTGATAGCAAAATCCTACTAAACACTGGAAGGTAGAACGCCATTGACCTATGATAATTAACTTGAAGGGGAGAACACAGCATTAAATTAATTGCTCAGTTGGAAATTATTTAGTAATTCTCTGACTTTTAAATCCCCAAGGTTTTCTTCTTGATATAGTACTGTTAGACATCTTAAAATGTAAATTTTTGAAGGTATTACTCCTCCCTTTCACTTCTAGTTCTCAAATGTTCCTTTAATGTGTCTAGTAACAATAATAAACACATACTGAGCACTTAAGATATGGTGAGCAGGCCGGGCGCGGTGGCTCAAGCCTGTAATCCCAGCACTTTGGGAGGCCGAGATGGGTGGATCACGAGGTCAGGAGATCGAGACCATCCTGAGCTACACGGTGAAACCCCATCTCTACTAAAAAATACAAAAAAACTAGCCAGGCGAGATGGCGGGCGCCTGTAGTCCCAGCTACTCGGGAGGCTGAGGCAGGAGAATGGCGTAAACCCGGGAGGCGGAGCTTGCAGTGAGCCGAGATCGCGCCACTGCACTCCAGCCTGGGCGACAGAGCTAGACTCCGTCTCCAAAAAAAAAAAAAAAAAAAAAGATATGGTGAGCATTAATCTAAGTCTTATATGTTCTACCTCATTTTCCCCTTACAATTACTTCCATGAAGTAGGAGTGCTATTATTATTCTTTGAGAGCCTTTAGAAGAGATAACTTACTTAGGAGTATACCAATGAGTAAGTGGCTGAGTAGAGGTTTAACCCAAGAAGTCCAATCAAGAACAGAGTGATTAAGTACTGTAGTAACTTGCCTTGAAAGTAAATAAAAATAAACATAGAGCTGTATATTTCATGGTAGCTTACAAATTTCTAACATGTGGACAGAAGAAGAAAAAGACTAGTACCTTCAACTAATGTGGATCTTTCAGTGGTTCCTTGTATTGTAAGGAAAATTATTGTTAAGGAGCAAAACTATTTATCTCAGAGACTAGAATTTGTTAGTGCAAGCCTGTGACATTAAAATACGATGTGTGAAATCTACAATCTCTCCAGCATCTACAATCTCTCCAACAAATAGAATTGGAATCCTATATTTGGTTGCTTGATGGGAAGTAGGAGAGGAAAAGAAGGCATTGTACAGATAATTTAGTATCAAATTGTTAAATAGTAAGAGTAGAGAGACTGTCAGAATAATGACTTTATATATTTCCATTTAAGTAGCTTTTTCTTGCAAACTTTTAAGGTAAAATCAACCAAACCAAAACTTCACTGTAAGGTATGACTTTTGACCCAGATGTCTACCAGGGAAAAGAAAGATCATAAAACCTGTGCACCAATGCCCTGGAGTCAGACTGCCTGGTTCAAATTCTTCTTCAGTTCCTTGATAGCTTACTTACCCTTTACAAGCTATCCAACCTTTCTAAATTTCAATTTGTTTATAAAATTAGAACTAATAGTACCTCCGTCACTGTGTTGATAAAAATCCTGGGTTCCAAAATTCATGGTCTTTCCGCTATGTCATGTTAGATAATAGAAAACAAGAAAGAACGCCATAACAAGCAATAAATATGAGGTAATGTGTTCTCTGTTGGGGATAGCTATCCATTTTTTTATAAATATTGATTGAATGCCCATTATATGTCAGACTTGATTCTAAAGGATATGCTCCTTAAATGTCATGCGAACTTCTAATATTTAATTAAAGAGCAGGAAAAGGTCTGTTGTTTTTGTTGCTGTTGTTGTTGACTGTAGTGGAGTGTTGGGTAGTGAAAAAGATGACTGAACTAGGATGTGTGACCTTGGTGGCAGGCACAGACGTCCCAGGTCGGTGTCTTTGGGCAATTCTCTTTTCTCTACTCCTGAGTACTCAATTTCTTATCTTTAAAAGGAAAGACTAGGTAACATACTTAGCCAGATATTATTTATAAATCTAGGGCCATATGCACAAATTTTCGATAGTCAGATATAGGATACAGCAATGAGTTATAATGGGATAGCAAAGATGAATTATAGGAAGATTGGTTAATACTTCTCATCAGAAACGTCAAGCAAACCTACAAAAAGAGATGCTGTGTCTACGAAGATAGATTATGTTATATTCCAGACAATCCTGGGTGCCTGGAAAGGAGTCTAGAATTATTCTCTTGGCAGCAAGGCCACCAAAAGAAGTCAGTTCCTAACTATTTCTCCCATGTCATCAAATGTGAAACCCAGACCTCTGTCCATTTTATCAAAATTATCTTAGATTCCGTCTTGCTTCTCCATGGGGCCTATTGTTTTGACTACTGACAATCTATGACTACGATTCTCAAGTTATACATTATGTGTGTTCACATAAAATAGCACACTATGCTTTAAAATGTAGCCAGCATCATCACTGTAATTTGTAGTTATGGTATTGAAGCTAATCCTGCATCTCACTTACTATGTGAAACTCTCTAGAGAATATTCTGGGTGTTCTCATACAACTTTTTAGATGGCACATAAACCAACAAGGACCTTCTTTCAACAAACCAGTCATTTTATCCCTTCTTGATTTCTAAACGTCTCAGACTCACATAACCCAAAGTTAGTTTTCTTTCTGTCTCTTTGAAAACTACAATCAGTATGTTTCTCACATAACCCAAAGTTAGTTTTCTTTCTGTCTCTTTGAAAACTACAATCAGTATGTTTAAAACATGCTGCTCATATATACAGAAGCAACACATATATGAAAAGGACAAACAGGACTATTTCATTTATCACATCCAAAAAGAGAGGGACATTTTGTCGTTTGGCCAGACACCTGGCAGTCTGGGCTTTCTATACTTTTATTTTACTTATTGGAATAACGGTTTAAGCTGCAGAACCAAAGAGAACCAAGACAGGTTGGAAACTTTTTAGGATGAGAGTGACCAATAATAAACCAGGCAAACCAAGAGGAAAGAGGCTGGAAGGAAAAAAGGCCTGTGGGTGCTAAGTTTTATGTGATAGTGTTGAGAATTTTTGATGGAATGAATAGGATAATCTTAACACGTGCTCCACTGTGTAAGATACTGGGACAATGTTGGGGAAAGATTTTGAAGGTTTTCTGTTAGTGATATAATTTTCATTTGCTATTATGACTGATTTTATCCTAAATTTTTAATGGCAGATTTTTCTCTCTTTTTTTAAATTTTAAAAGAAATAAATTACTTTTTATGGGCAAGCAGCATGCAAGCACCTTTGTTCAAGTTGATCATAAACCACAAATCTGGCAGCTTCTAAATTGGAAAGCTCAGGGTGGCTTTAAGAGCACAGAGCAGAGATTGCTGGAATGTTGATTCTCATAACAAAGCCCACCAATAGGATCACTTTTCTGAAAGAAGGCAACTTTGGTGGCAAGATTTCCTCCTCTGTTCATATGATGAAACCCTAGCACTAGTGGAAAGAGTGGGTGCGCACAATGGAGAAGCACGCTTACTGAAAAAATATTTTTCTTTTTCTGTTTTTCTGACATTTGACTTGGCAATGCTAAATTAAAAAATGCTAAGTGGAAAACTATACTTGGAAAAAATAGAAGCTGATCTAATACATCAGAATACTGAAATGTTCACTGTCAATTGGCCAATGTAAGACAGGTAGCTTTTTGTTTTTACACTTTGGGGAGTATTTATTCATTCATTTGACTTAATTTTGTCCATTGATGATTTCTTTTCTAAAAACACGGAGAGAAGTCCCCTCCTCTCTTCTCTGTGAACACGTGGAAGCCTGCAGGTCCTGTGGTCCTGTCACATCATCCATTAGATACGGCATTTATCTACCTCTCCAGTATCCCTTCTTTTGGAAGTTCATTGAGGGGATGAACTATATCTCTTTTTCTTTCATATTCATTATCTTAGAATAGCCCCTGAACCATAGCCTACTCATCAAATCACTCTTTAAGACACTGTCATATTTGAATTGAGACCTTTCACATTATTCATTACTGTTGTGAAAATATTGGGAAGGATTTCATTGATAGAACAGTTTTATAGATGAAGCTAACAGATTCATCAGAAGTTTCTGGCAATATGTGAGGTTTTCTCTAGCATGCATAACACCTTTAAACCCACTCCTAATACATTTTCTGGAAATTATTTTAAAATGATATACAGTCTGTTTGTCCTAGCTTCAGATTCCCCATGTCCTCTTCTTTACTTTTCGGTTTTGGTTATGCTTAGTCTAAAGTCACATCTGCATTTGGAAGCAACAGAACAAGGAATTCTACCCCAAATTTCATCTCACCAAACCATTCTTTTTCCCCTACTCATGTAAGTTCCTAAAATTTCTTGCTTACTTTGCATTAATGCTAACTTACAACATGTAGAATGTCTCCCAATGATTTCCAACCAAAGACATATCACATATTGGTTTCCCCTTCTGCTTATTTAATAAACTCAGTAGATCCACATTGCCCTGACCGGAGTCATAGAACTATTATTAAAATTATGCAAAATGTAGAATTTCACAAAATACTGATTATTCTGAACTCTCAGCAATTCTGCTGCTTAAATGTTTCAAAATACAACTTGTTTTCAGTTGGATGATATAAAAAGTTACATTGTTTCAAACTTTAAGAAATAGTTTTAATCATGAAAAATACATATAAACCTTATTTTGTATTTGGCTTATCCAAAATTCTTCACAATGCTCATGCATTAATCGTAGAATTGGAGACAACTCCATATTTATATTTTCAAATGCCACAGACCTTACTGTGAGCTGTATGTCTGTTGAGCAGAATTTTACCCATTGTACACAACGACATGATAGAAAATAATGATGATTTTGGAGATTCATAAAAGTTGAAAGCTGTATCCTAAGCATCAGCAGATACTATCTGGGCTTTCCATGGGAATCATGGATATTGCAAGTGTTTTCTCAAAAAGAAAAAAAGAACACTCATAAGGGAAGTTTATATGTCTAGAAACGCAGGACAGGACAGTCTTTGAAGGAAAAAAATACTCATCTAGTTGTATAATATTTAAGAAAAAAGTGTCTCAAATAGGAAAGATGATTTACATTTTGTGCTATTAATAAAGCCTTAATAAAGGGATTTTTATTATGAATATGCCATGATCATTCTCTCCTGTATAGCAATAGAGTAATTCGACTACTTAAAAGGTATTCGTCCAGACACATGATTCTTCAGTGTTATTGTATAAGTAATTGCATTTTAAAGGCTATAAGATTTACACAGGATCTTATGTCTAGCACTGAAGTTCCAAGAAACTAAATGATAACATTCCACCTGTCACTCTGACAACCTTTAGGTTTGTGTAGAGTTATTTCTTGGTTAAGTCTATGTGTCAGAAACTATGCTGGGTTCTGGATGAGGCAAAATTGTATAACAGCATCAGTAACATGAGTCCTATCATACATATAAGACCCATTGTGAATATATGATCACTAGATATCTTTTCTTAAGATCTCTCTCCTTAGTTAGATGTTCCCTAACAATAATATTGACGATATTAATCACCTCTTCCAATACCACACACTTTCCTTCCTTGTTTTAATCTTTATTTCTTAGAACTTAACACTATCTAACCATATATGTGTGTGTATATGTATATTAGGATTTTTTCAGTTGTATTATTTTGCAACTTGGTAAAATTTCATGAGAAAATTTTATCCATTTTTGTTCAGTGGTGTGTTCTCAGTACCTATAACCTAATGCAAGCTTGATAAGTATTTACAGAACAAATGAAGACAGTATAATTAGTAGTAGGGTAGACTTTTACAGTGATGCGATAGCACAAATGATAAATCCCGCACTGGTTAAAGTTTTTACAGGAAAATCATATTTAATCTGAGTTTTTATGAATAAGTAGGAGCTGACCATGCAGACAAGGGAGCATGGAGAGAGGCTAATTCAGGAAGAGAGAAGAGCATCTACAAAGCATGAGGGTGCATGTTGAAAAATGGCAGGCACTTCTGGGATAGAGAATAAAGGCAACAGGTGTCAAGGAAATTTGGCAGGGGATGGGGTGGTCAGAATGGGTCAGAGAAGAAGGTTACTGAAAGAGGATCAGAAAAGAGGTAGAGATTGGGCTAAGAATCTTTTGTATCTTTGTTAGAAGTTTAAATTTCAGCCTTACAGCAATGAGTAATCTTTGAAAGGCTTTTCTGCAGGGCAGTGGAAAGATCAGATTTGCCCTTGAAAGATCACTGTGTTGGCAGTGTGGAGGATGGATAGAAACTCGATATTTGTTGAGTTAATGAATGATTTCTCAACGTTACTTTAGACCTTACAATTTGGTGATTCTTCAAGCTTTACTATAAATATTGACAGATTGAGAAAATAAATAACTCTGAGTGATGGTGTAGCTCTAGTGAGGAAGACAAGATTGCACCCAATTTTTCAGGGCATTAAAATTGGGGAGCTTTCTCTAAGCCTCTTACTATTTCTGCAACTATTCCTACCATTACACTAATCTAGGTTACTCCTATTAATAATCTCTTTTCTCTGAGAATCTTTAACTGTCTTAAACAGAAGCTTTCTACTTTAAAAACAAAAACAATTTTTGACTTTTTGCTGTCTGCCAAAATTGATTTGCTACAAATCAAGTTTAGCTATGTACTTCTTATTCATTATGGAAAGTAGTTAATGCAAATTTAAATATCAGCACTCCCCACCGCAGATAAAACAAACTTACATGAAAAACAGATTGCCAGGCAGGCTTTGAGGAGTCTCTGATGTACACACATTCAGAATGATTACTTGTTCCAAATTCCCTTTCAGTAACACACCTTTTATTCTCTCATCTACTCCAATATGTTGGGAATTAGGTCTTAAATGAAAAATAGTTTTCTCAGATGGGTGTTTGAAAGTGGTTAGCATCTTTAACCCTGAGTAGAAAAGTAGTATAGGCAACTTGGTATTCTTTCTTTCAAAGCCTAATATAACTAATGCATTTATCAAGAGCAGAAATTAAGTATAGATTGTCTCTAAACTGCTATTTGTATGTAAATATCAACAAGTTTTTTAAGATGTAAGAATTGGCTTAATTTAAAAAATGCTTTTGACCTAAGCCTTTAGTTTTGAAATTATTTACTCAAGTAAAAGTTTAGGTAGCAGTATACTCGAGTGTGTAGTAAGGAAGTACTGAGCTAATTTTCTTTAATTAAATAAAACCTCTCTCTGGCCTGATTATATAAATCAGTTTTGGCACCATGTGAAAAAAAATTCATTTGTCAGTAATGAAATGATATTTTGTGTAAACTTTGGTATGAATCATTTACAAATTTATACTAGGTTAGTATATTTACAAATTTATACTAGGTTAATAAATTCCCATCCCATGGAAAAGTTGAGAATATTATGCAGACCATGGCTTGAAAAGAACATTGTATCACGTTTATTCATTTTGCACATTTTTTACTGGGTGTCTTATAGATGTCAGGCAGAGAGGAGTGAAGACCAGCAAGATCCCTTCTGTGACAGCACTTACACTTCAGTAAAAAGAGGAGAGAGGCAATAAACAAATAAACAAGTAAGCTACAAGGAATATCACATAGTCAAAAGGGCTTTGCTGAAAACATAACTAATGAGGAAGGCTGCAGGGCTGCTCTGCAGGGCTCTTAAGTGGTCAGAAAATCGTTGCTGAGAAGACAAGACTTGAAGTTGATCTCTGATTTTCTCAGAGGGCCTCTCTTACTTCAACAAGGTGTGATTCAACAATAACAGCAACAAATCACACCAGCAGTTCAGAGGTTTGGGTTGATCATTTACCACATTTTTTAACTTTATACCGTTAGCATTTTAATGTTACCAGGCATTATTAGCAAGTGGATTTATTTTCAATCTCATTTCCTAGTAATGTGATTTAAAACTATCCCCCAAAAAATGGAAATTATGGTTTCAGTAGTTAAAATTATTTTACGGGTTTGGAGCATGCAAAATCAGAGAAGAGCTACAATTAGCCTAAGCCAGTATCAGTTCAAGCTTCCCCCACATGGTTTTACTAATACCCTTCAAATTCTGACTTCTGCCATTCCAGCCATATGTCTCTTTAAGCAGATACACTCTGTAGTGCCAAAGTGTGTCAAGGACATCACTAGGTTACCAAAATCATTTTTATGTGCAACTTCTTGCAATATTCCAAAGTACTCTTCCACCTGAACCCCACCCCAACCCCTAAAATATAATTTTAATAACACACGTTAAAATGTCATGCTGATAATAAACTCGGAGATATATTACAGGGAATCTGTCTGTATTTTTTTTGAACGCTTTTGGCACTAACATAATGGCGTAAGCACATGGACTCATACACTTGCCTAAATTCCTTTTATTTCATTTTTTGCAGGCTTTGGATACAAAGTGGTGCAAAAATTTATAATTGTTATTCAGTGCATAAATTTTAAGAAAGAGCTGGGCTGCTAGGAATATAAATTTGTGTTTGCAAGGTATACTAAGAGAATAGAATTGTACATATATGTGATGTGGCTTTTTAGTTTCTGATTGCAGTTTTATCACCATATTATCTTGTGTTGCTGCTGGGAAAAGCAACAAACAGTGGCTTTTGCCATCTCAGTGAACAGAGATCTCTGGAAATTGCACCTGTTCATTATATGAGAAATCCTTCTGTGGGCAGAGAGGAGGGATTCAGTTTTATTCTCAAACTGTTGCCTAATTCTTATAACTTGTGCATATTTTTTTGAGTCATGATTGTACAATCTGCTACCCATTTTGGGATAAAAACACTATTGAAATTGAGCATACTAACTTTAACCAAGCTGCATTTTTTATGAATCAGGTTGTAAAGTTGACTGCCACGATACAGTCATGTCCTGTACAAATGAGCGCGCGCGCGCGCACACACACACACACACACACACACACAGACACACACTCACAAACACACCAGGGAGAGCATTACATTGAACACTTGGAAGCTCATTATTCTTCCAAAATAAAGAGTTAATTTTTTTCCCTACTGGTCTTTCCATCTTTGAAACACCATGAGTCACGGTGTTTCCCATTTAACAAACACAGCGGATTCTTTATTGTCTGTGAGGCTTCCATGTACTGCAGTAAATTTGAATTGGATATGTTATGTCCAAATTGACAGTAGTGATTAAGCCAAAAATAAGTGCATTTTCCTTTAAACGTTAGCTGCAGCATCAAGTAACATTCCCTACATTATGCTATACTGAGAAGAGTCAGTCGGCACAGACCAAAATGTTGATGGTTATACAGCAGATCAAAAAGAGGAGAATCATTTTGAAGTGCTCGCTATCTGTCTGAGACGATAGGCTTCTGAATTTGTACCTCTTTGCAAAAAAAGACTTCACATTATTTTGTCAGTTTGTTTCAATTTAAGAGGGGTTGAAAATTGGTATTCATTTGTTTGATATAACCCTTAAATTGTACAATTTAAGAAAACTGACTGAAAGAGATAAATTAAATGGGTAGAAATATTTTCAAATCAAAGACCAACTGACATATATAAAAATGATGTATGTTTCTTACATGGTCCACAGGGAGAATTCTGCAGGCTTGCTATGATCTCTACAATTTGCTTCAGGGCAAACTAGATTCTGGGATATTCTATTATCCCTTTGGTCTGTTTATCATGGAAACTGATGTACAAATCGAGAGTTCTTTTTGGTCTCCTTCTTTTCTATATGGTTGGAACTGGTAAGAATTCACTTATCTCATGTCCTCACCTTCAGTAAAGTGCTACAGAAGAGTTCAGTGACCAGTAATCAATTATTATTGAGAAGCAATCAATTGCTAATTTCCATAATTATGCACATCTAAACACTATGAACAAGAAAGAGAAACAAAGCTGCACTCCCAGCATTGCCTTGTTAGCAGTATTTTGTTAACACAGGCTCTAAAAAAAGCTGCCGCAGCTGGTACCACAAATGTGTTTCCAGTATTCAGGCCATCAACGTGATTCGTCGCTAAATGTATAGAATCAGCTTCTTGCTAAAAACTACAATTACAGGTGATATACAGATTGAAATCACAGGGCTGGTTTGTCGAAGAAAATTGTCCTAATGATGGGTTTTCGGATGGGGAATGCAGCTCTTTTCTTTCTCTGTGATGGGTTGTGAAGGCAGCTGCACCTGCCTCTATGCTGTATTCTGCCGCACTTAATGATATCTGATGATATCATTAGGCAAAGTGTTCATAAACAGATGTTGAGCCTGTGCCTAAATGCTGTCAGATGAGCGGTTGCTGGCCTGAAACAGTATTATTTATATAGAACATTTACGTTTGTTATGTTAATAACCCCACTATTAGCTCTCTGGATGTTGCGTTAGGAATGTAAATGTAGTTAATATGAATAACAACCTCTTTACTCTTTGTGCTGCAGTTGAGTATAACTTTTAGGCTTTGGGAGAGAAACAAAGATACCCCCACCAAGTCCTTTTGACTTCATGATTTTTTTTTTTTTTTTGGCACCATTTGAAATTTTGATCAGAAGATAAATGGTAAGAATCCTAGGACAGATGTTAAATATTAGAATTTGATTTTCCTCACGGTTCATAATTTTGAGAGATTCTGATATCTGTGAGTTACTTTGTGTGAGCCCAGTTTGTTACCCTAATATATCAGGGTGGTGATCATGAACACTCAATTGACAAATATCCATTTCAACTAGAAAGTCCTAAACACACTGTCAGATATGGACTCATTTTTGTTCCAGTTCTTTTACTGACACGATCACATTTTCTCCCCTCTAACCTATTGGGACACTAAGGTCATATGTCACAGTCATTTTTGTCATATTTGTGTTGGTGATTTAGGCAATACCTTGATGTCATACTCACAATGCCTCAAAATGTCACATGACAATTACTGCGTGTGTGTTTAAGCCAAAGTTGAATTTTATGCCTCATAGTTAATTCATGCAGAGTAAGTTATGTAAATTCTGACAGTCATCAAATGTGCACTATTTCTCTGAAATACTGTTCTACTGTGATAGCCACATTATTTTTTTTTGAAAGTGCCTTTGTCATTCTTTATGATATTTTAACTCTTTCTGAAATTTTCAGCACTGAAAAATTACACTTGCCTATTTTCAGGATTAGAAAAAATACTGTTATTTTGAATTGTTAATGAAGAATAAAACCAAACAGTGTTAAACTGGTGCTTCATTACAACCATAATTAGAGGTTAGGGTGATTTTTGAAGTGTCAGCCTCATCTCAATTAACGCTTATGAAATCATTCACGTTGCTAAAAGTGGTAAAGGTGTCCGTGTGTGTTGGTCTGTAGGTGTGAGCAGCAAACTAGAGGTACATGTTTACATGTGTGAATACTCTCATTCCATCTTACACCTAAGGATAGTCTGAATTATCTGTGATTTTAAATAATCATTATAAAATTTCAATGATGATAGTTTTTCCCATGCCTCCACTACCTGTCATTTCAATGCCGATCTTCTAGAAAATACTGAAAACACCAGATTCTTTTTATGTGGAGATTTACCTCCAATCTTCCAAATAAGGAAATGGGAAAAGTAAATTAAGTCAGAAGATGTTCCATTCTCTATGAATCACCTACTGATTATGATGTTTATGTGGAGTAGATTTTTAAAAATCTGTAACTGTTTGATAAGAGAAATGTGGGCACTGGAAGGAATGAAATAACTCCTAACATCCTGAACAACACATATAAATATAAAATGTCAAAGGACTCTGAAGATCTATCAAGTTTATCCAAAGTTTTTATTGACATTGTTGGAAGTTGTTCAGAAGAAACTTGAAGATTGCCTTTTTATTTGTTCATCTAGTCAACACTTAGGAAAGCTAGCCAATAAAAATGTTCACTCTGAACTTGGAAATTTAGATCGATTTGAGTGAGAGGATAAAAGGAACTGCTGAAAGCATCAACTATTGTTGAAACAAGATCAATTCATCAAAGTCTGTTTAACAGGCATGGAAACCCACCACTATCTCCAAGAAGTCTTCATTTCCTGTCTTTTCCTCAGTGACAGTAATTCTGGCCAGTTCCTTAGGATGGATGCCTACCTATGGCATACATTAATTCACCTTCATTCTTAAAGATGGAAAGTGATGCAGTCATTTAGCTTGTAATTTTCTAAAATAATTCAGTTTCTTGTGTTGAAATTGGGTGAGGGTCACTTTGCATGTGAAGATATCTCTGCTGAAGCCAATTAATGCATTCTATTTTTTAATATTTGTATTTACCTACATAACTAGACTTTTATGTAAATCTATTGATGTATAATAAATATCTTTTGTATTAGTATGATGACATTGTTAACCTATGTGCAGGGATTGTAGCTCTTCCTGTGTCCCACAACAAACTCCAGGGTCCAAGTGTAAAGTCATGAATAAATCTGAAATCAAGCAATGTGAATTTTAGCCTTAGCTAAGCAAATTACCGTGTATGGTTGAGTAAGTGCATTACCTTTCTAGGCCTCAATTTCTCTGCTGTAATATATTTATGTTACCTTACTCTCTTCCTTCTTGGAAGGATATGTATATGGATGATGAAATATTAAGATCGGTAGAAGAAGAATGGTTTGAGTCCACCATTTCAACTTAAACTTAGTGATAATTAGTTGAAATATAATAGGCCTTTTTGACAACACATTGAAATAAACACTTATTATAAAATATCTCCTTGCAATGATAGCAATATTATCATAGTTTTATTTTTATTTTCTTAATTTTTGTTTATACCCTAAAAATGGAGAGAGTTTATAAAAATATATTTTACCGTCACAAAACAGATTTATTTTCAGACTGTCTTCCCTCTGAAAATTACTTCAAATCAATATCTATTCATGTTTATTATTAGTTTAATTTTCAGCATATTTTTTAAAAAGCATATCTTTGATTCACTGACACTTCATTTTGTGCCTCCTGGATGTATTACTGGAATGACCAGGGATTTTTATCATTTGCCTGAGTTTCAACGTTTGTAATGGTTAGGAGAGTTCGTGTAGAACTCTACACTCATGAACATAAGAAAATGGTTTGCCTTTTAAAAGTAAGGCTAGTATCTTCAGAATGGACCAAAGCTAGTTTCATATCAAAGAAAAGTTGGAAACTGCCTAGAGGATGCTAATCCATTAGTTATTTTATTTTATCACTTATTTTTCCAATGTATGAAATCATATATTTTGTGGGCCGGGCGCGGTAGCTCATGCCTGTAATCCCAGCACTTTGGGAGGCCGAGGCGGGTGGATCATGAGGTCAGGAGATTGAGACCATTCTGGCTAACACGGTGAAACCTCGTCTCTACTAAAAATACAAAAAAAAAAAAAAATAGCCGGGCGTGGTGGCGGGTGCCTGTAGTCCCAGTACTCAGGAGGCTGAGGCAGGAGAATGCCGTGAACCCAGGAGGTGGAGTATGCAGTGAGCCGAGATCGCGCCACTGCACTCCAGTCCGGGCAACAGAGCGATACTCTGTATCAAAAAAAATTAAAAATTTATATATTTTGTGGTAAGATGGCCCCAAAGAGCAAATAGGAAATATAAAATACTTAGCCAACTGTCTCTGTTCTATTTATGTATCTTACTAGTCTTTATTAAAATATCTATTGTAGGATGTAAGTAAAGCCAGTTTGAAAGTTTGGGGCTTTATTGTACCCAGAAGGTCATCTGGGTCTCTCTGAGAGAAAATTGGAGTTGTAAAGACAATAGACATGCTGCAGCTGTGAAGGTTAAAAGTTTAAGAATGGATGCAGTACACACAAAGTATGCTTCTGAAAATAACTGCAAAAGTTATGTGAATTAATATGAATTCTTGATTGTTACTTAGTATATACAAGGACTACTAGTCTATTCTTACCATTTTGTGTTGGTCTTTCACTCTAAAACAGCCATAAGCAATCAACTAATAAATACATTTTAAAGGATCATCATGATTGATATATGTTTATCAATTCTTCTACTGGGTACATTCTTCTACTGGGTGCTTTAATATCATCAGGGAATTGTCCAGCAAATAATTGAAGACTTCAAAGCTGATTTTCACCTGGAAAGGAGGAGAAGGGGGGAAAAGGGGGAGGGAGAGAGTGAGACTACTGAATTTCTGGATATAACACCATTAATCAAATTCCACCTTCATTAAGCAAAATACTTCAGTGGACAAAATACATTTGCCATGATGAACAGAATTTGCCCTGGATGGTCAGAGTCACCAGTTTCTTGGGTCCATTTCTTCTACAAGGAATGGCTTTTTAAACGGGGGGTTGGGGAGGGGGATGCAGGGTATGCGATGTCTATGGTAGTGGCCCGAATTTGGGCATCTGTAATTATGTTGGTTTGCAATTAAGCTGACTTGTGGTGGGAGGATTAATGTCAGAAGTTCCCCATTTTTCAATCTTGTGTCTACATCAATAAGATCGAACTAATTGCTAATTGGCATTTAGAAAATGAACTACTCTGGTACCCTGGAGCTTTGCTGTGATATGGCATGGAATTAGGAATATGATATTTCTCTCTTTGATAACAGAGAATGATATTTACTCCAGGATGTAACATAGATTCTCATTATAATTTTTTAATCTAAAATATAAATAAAAGGATCAGTTCACTATTTATAGAACATATTTATTTACAAGGTGTGGATTTCCTAGATACCATTATCTTGGACTAAATCATGAGAAATAGACATCATTCATCAAGAGTTAAGACAAAGCTTCACCCTGAATAACCTTTATTGTCCTCAGTTTTCAAACAACATTACAATTCTTTGTAGTTTGGTTTACATTGTATTGCAGTATTTTAAATGCCCCTCTCTGCCCCCCATTGCTTTTGGCAAAGAATACCCTAACATATTTAGTGACTTTTAGTTTTTTATGATAGATTTTCTGGGGAAATTTATAGTTTGGAAAACATTTGTTTAAAGAGCTTTCTTTATGTATTACTGCCATCTAAATAAATAAATAAATATTGTTAAGCTAGTACCAGAAAATTATGTTTTTAAGAGTCATTTAATAGACTTTTAAAAAATAGATCTGCCTTTCTCTACCTTCTAGAATCATTAAAATAAAATAATGATCTTTAAAATGTGGTTGTCGCCGGGCGCGGTGGCTCAAGCCTGTAATCCCAGCACTTTGGGAGGCCAAGGCGGGCGGATCATGAGGTCAGGAGATCGAAACCATCCTGGCTAACACGGTGAAACCCTGTCTCTACTAAAAATACAAAAAATTAGCCGGGCGTGGTGGCGGGCGCCTGTAGTCCCAGCTACTAGGAGGCTGAGGCGGGAGAATGGCATGAACCCGGGAGGCGGAGCTTGCAGTGAGCCAAGATCGCGCCACTGCACTCCAGCCTGGGCGACAGAGCGAGACTCGGTCTCAAAACAAAGAAAAAAAAGTGGTTGTTTTCAAAACACCGAAATAATTGGGATTTCATTTCAATCACTCATGATTAGCATTTTTTTAGACTTGTATTTTCTAAAATGTGGCCCACACTTTCCATGATGATCTATGGAAAAATTATCCATGGTCAAATAAGTTTGAGGAAATTTGCATGTGCTATAATATTTTCTACCTGGAGAGCCACAGTGCAAATTAACGTCAAGGCTGTGAGAAGTCCTGAATAAAAATATTTGTTTGCTTAACTCAGAATTTAAAATATTTCCATAACTATGAAATATCCTTTTATCTTTGGATTAAAGACTACAGAGCTGATGGTCAACCCAACTCACATTGACCAACATTTTACAAATTCTTTTGCGTGAGAGGCATAGGCAGATTATTTTCACATAAACTGTCACCTTGAAAAATTCTGATTTCTTCCACATTCTTTGGGAACTGAATAGCTAAAATATGTTACTGAGCTGTAAATAGATCTTTCTTAAAAAGTGTACAGTCTTGGAAAGTTCCATTGCAGCAGCATCACCAAAACCATTATTTATAATTTTAATAAGTATGCAAAATTTTCTGATTTAGGGTTTCTCCTGTTGAAATGACATATAACATT
>NW_012114566.1:6064676-6155985 GCF_000951035.1 Colobus angolensis palliatus
AATATTCTGTTACATATGGACTACTTAGACCTAATCATCTGACTGAATGTGCTGTGTGCCTTGAGCCAGGTTGGAAAGGGCTGGCTGCAGAACAGTGCCCTGGTCTTGCTGCAGGCGATGCAGGTTGGCCCATGCTCTGCTGGGGAGCAGATGGTGAGCCAATGCTTGTAGTCACACTTACCTTCCTTGCTAAATCCATAATCCCTCACTGGACACGGAGCCAAGGCAGGCTTTGGAGGCAGAAAGGAGGTTACAATCTGGACTTGGGTAGTGACTGCCAGAACTGAGAAAACAGCTCAGAAATTTCAAATGCTTAACAAGTTATCTGTCTTGTCCCTAAGCCAGTGCAGCATTTTTAAAAGTAATTAAGACATGATTGAAAATGTGTATGCCATCTAAATACAAAAATCTTCAAAAATCACCAAAACCAATCATTAAAAGCCACATTTAATATGACATTATGCAAAAATATATTTAAAATAAAATATATTTTTGTGATTGAAAGAAAATATGTAAAGTAAAAAAAAAAAGGAAGCATTTATTTTTTAGGAAAAGGCACTTTTCTTTACAAACCTGGACCTTATAGAAGGAAAATATTTCATACATGTCTATAAATATGCTGCATGTATGAAATATTTTCCTTCTATAAGGAAATAGATAGCTTTGCAACTATCTATACTAACAGATTCTTCTATATAAGTTTTTCTTTCAAAATATTAAATGATTATAGTTGATTTTTCTATATAGAATACTTATGTATGTATATGTATGTTTTTATATGTGTGAATGGAGTTCATCATCAACACAGACATTATAAATCAGAAAGACAAAATAAAAATATTGAGTGGGTAGCCAAATTCTAATCATTTATAATAAAAGGGATAGTAAGTACCATCTGTTTAATGTAAAAAAAAAAAAACCAACTGATAAAATGCATACATATCTAGTAAATTAAAATCATGGAGTTAATTCATATAAAACAAAATATGTATAAAATGTCAACATATTACATTAGGGTGCGATTGATTTAAACATGTAATATCTACATAATAGTATGATATGAGAAAGAGAAAAATCTTCTGATTATGGTTTGTGCTATACCACAATTTTTAAATGTTTTTCTAATAAGTGGGGTAACAAAATTCCTTAGTTTTCTCCACTGAATTTTTATGATTCCTCATTATCTTAGGTAACACTTTTTTCTTGCAAATGATTCTTAGGCATACTTTCATTGAAGTTTATTGACTTGAGGGAATTTCTTATAACCTTCCTTACTCCATCTTGCAACATCTACATTTCTCAAGCTGACAAAATGCTACCAATACCCTATTTGTGTTTATGAATAACTTGAGCTCTCTACTCTAGGACTCTAGGACTATCATCAACACCTTTCATAATTTCCCCCTTTTTCTATCACCTCTTTTTTTTTTTTTTTGAAAAGTATTGTCACTCTTAGGAAATTTTTCTTAATTTCATCTCTCTGTGACTCTTCTTCAGAATTCATTTCTTGCCAGTGCCTTCATCCTTCAATATGTCCTTTTCTGGTTATAACTGATGCAAATAAATAAAACACATAGAAGCTTCTTTCTCTGCCTCACCCGAAAATTCAAGAAATGTGCCTTGATAGGAAATCTGTGCAGGTTAGTATTTTATAAAAGGAGATATAAGAACAAAAATGTTTATCATAATACATTTGGGAAATATTATGCTTAGTTTTTATTCACACAGTGATGTGCCTGTTGGTTTTAACTTTTATTTTAATTTAGATTACATTAGAAAACCGAACCCTCAACTATAATTATATTTAGAGAAAGGAATGTTTTCATGATTTTGGTAGGAAAATTTTACTATAGGATGACATCATAAAGTAGTTTATCACTTCATTTCCAAACCTCAAATGAGGAAATATGATATTTACAAACATTTTGTTTTTCTTTTTAAAAGGTCTAATTATATAGAGTTTCAAAAAGGCCTGGAAAGACTGAGTTAATGTGATTTCTGTTCTCAGGTGAGAAAAGAAAGAGAGAAGACTTTAATGGTTACTTTTGACAGTGAAAAATCCCATAAAATCACATTTCAGAAGGCCAGACATGGTGGCTCATGCCTGTAATCCTAGCACTTTAGAAGACCATGGTGAGAGGACTGCTCAAGGCCTGGAGTTAGGAACCAGCCTGATCAAAATAGAAAGACCCCATCTCTACAAGGAATTAAAAAAAAAAAAATTAGCACACTGTGGTGGTGCTCGACTGTAGTCTCAAGCTACTTGGGAGGCTGAGGAGGGAGGATTGCTTCAGCCCAAGAGTTTGAGATTGCAGTGAGCCGTGATTGTGCTACTGCAATCCCACTTGGGTGATGGAGAAATACCCCATCTCAAAAATAATTTGAAAATCACATTTCTCTTAATGAATATCAAAAGATTATTCTAGGACATTATAGGCATCAACAACTTAAAAGCATCAAGTCAAAATGATGTAAATTTTAGTAAAAACAATATGGTCTTTAGTATTAGATATATTTCCTCTGTCCAAGAGTTTTAAGCAAAGACATTGGGCTTGAAAACAGGAAACCTGAGTTTGCATTCCACGTCTGGCAGACTAAGAAATATAAGAAGTATTTATATCTCTGGACCTTAGTTTCCTCACCCATATAATTACAGCATTTTCCTAATGATTTCTAGCATTTTGATTGCTTACAAAACAGTCTGTGGCTATGTGAAGGTGGAAGAATTAAGTACTAATAAATAGCACAATACAGGTGATATCTCCAGGCAACACATGATTAATTACCAAATAAGAGATTCAGGCAGTTCCTGAAACTAGTTAACAAGGTAAACATTTATATGGGTTCTTAATGTTTTACGTTCTAAATTTCTCATTGCATCATTTTTGATACATAAATTGGAACACATTTTGGCCAATTTAGTTGACATTAACAATGGGAAATGTCTCTATGTAGATCTCTGAACAAAATTTTGTAACACCCTCCGTGTCTCAGAACATTACCACCAGAAATGCCATTGGCACATTCCATGCATGAGTTCCACATTTTTAAGGAATCTAAGGTTCCAGAATTGCAGAGAGAGGAGCTATATCTATAGACACTAGGGAGAAAGTGAGTAGCAGAAGTGAGCTGCACAAGAAAAAAAAAATATATATATATATATATATATGTACTCAAGATTGAATTAGAAATCCAATTTATCAAAATCCTTGGAGATTGCTTCTGATCTCTAGTCGAGTCTTCAGCCCTTTGATATGTCACCTATTAGTCACCCGAGAGGAGGCATGTGCCAATTCTCATGTAGTATATAAAGTCTCCAAATAATTATTATCTTAACTATCAACATTATTATAAACATTATTAATTAAGAGAGACCTCAGTATTTCCATAAAAGGGAAGAGCACTCTTGTGGAAAAGGACCTATTAAAGAATTGGAAATGTCTACATTGTCAGAAGTTGCATCTCTTGGATGAAGCATAAAGCAGAGATCTTGATGTTAATGGTCACAGAAGATTCTGTGTTGCCATCTGTCAGGAATTATTTACCAGTTTTTGCTGACCAAATTCCAAATTAAGGAGCTCCATTTACTGGCTCAAACTTACCCTCTGTCTTAATTAAAAATAGTGTCCATCTTTGTTATTTATGACCTATTATAAAATACATGGACTTTAGGATTTAAAAAAAAAAATTGTGCTTCCTCTTCTTTAGTTCAGGTTCTCATCACCTATTGATTGAATTTCTACCATACGTTCATAAACAATATTCACATCAGACTTCGTGACCCACTCTCAGCCATTCTCCTGGGGCTGGCTGCCAGAGAGATTATTCCAAGATGCAAACTGTTTTTCTAGTTGTTCACTGTTAATAATTTCTCTATGAATCGCAATAGCCTTTAGGAAAAACAGTTCAAACTCTTTACTATAACTTTCAAAGTTCTCCATGATCTGGCTGCTGCTTATCTCTCTAGCATTATATCCTATGCTGAATCGAACTTCTATCCATCCTGGAAGCTTACCTACAAGTTACCAAACTTTAAGTTGGTTTTCCAGATTTATTTTTAACCAGGAATGCTGTTCTACCTAGCCACATTTTCTAATTTTTCCTCCAAAAGACCATTCCAAATCGCTTTCCTCAGCCCCCAAGTCTGGTTGGATGTGTCCTTTTTATGTGCTCCTATAATATCCTGAATTTTCACAATTTTACATCAGAGTAAAATTGTCTGTTTCCCTCTGTCTCCCATTAGAATATGAACTTTAGGTTCAGGGGCCAGGTTATACTACTTTTTATACTTCCAAGGTCTAGACTATTCTGTGGCAAAAAGCAGTATTTAGCATAGTTGAGCTCTGTCCTAAAATACCTTCTTCTCTGGCATTAGGCAGTCAAAATGTTTCTTCTGCCTCTTTGAGAATTCTGCCTCCTCCTCTTCACCTATTATTTGTTGAGATTCCCAGGGATTGATCTTGAACCCCTTTATTTCCTTATTATCTACAATAGTCTAGATGATTTTATTCAGGATGAAAATCTCTACAGTCAGTCTTGACCATAGATCTTCAGACCTATACATCCAACTGTTTCTTTGATGTCTTTATTTGGATGTTTAATATGCATCTTAAACTAACAAGACTAAACAAGAATACTTATTTTCCTTCCCACTCAAAATCTGTTTCTCTCTTGTTATTTCCAACCATAATAAATGAACTACTCCAACTACTTGGTTGTACAAGGTAAAAATCTAGGATTCATTCGTGACTTGTATCTGAACATACCACAGTCTAAATAATCACTGTGACCTCTCAGCCCTGTGTTAAAGCAACGTGAACACATCTGCTTTTTTCTATCTCCATTAAGCCATCATGGTCCATGACACCCATCATCATTCTCTGGACTACTATAGTAAGCTTCCAGTTGGTCACCTTACTTATGTTCTAAGTCTTCTGTCATACCTTCTTCAAGAATTGCCAGAATGATCTTTTAAATGTGTAAATCAAGTCAAGCCATTTTCCTATTCAAAGCTTTACAATAATTTCCATTCTATTTAGAAAAAAAAATCTGACATCTAATCCTGGTTTAATATTCTCTGCATGATTCAACTCCCTCCAACGTTCCAGCTCCATCTCATCCCATTCCCTTCTTTTCACTTTGCTATGACCACACTGGTCTTCATTTTTTTTAAAAGTGTTAACTCAGTTTTGTCCTAAAGGTTTGTCCCTACTGTTTCTTCTGTCTAGAAAACTCTTTGCCCGGTGGGGTGGCTTATGCCTCTAATCCCAGCACTTTGGGAGGCCAAGGAGGAGGATCACTTGAGGCCAGGAGTTTGAGACCAGCCTTGCTAACATGGCGAAACCCTGACTCGACTAAAAATACAAAAATTAATTGAGCATGGAATCACTTGAACCCGGGAGATAGAGGTTACAGTGAGCCAAGATTGAGCCACTACACTCCAGCCTGGATAACAGAGCAAGACTCTGTCTTCAGAAAAGAAACAAAGGAAGAAAACTAGAACACTCTTGCTACTGTTCTTTATATAGTTTTCTTCTTTCTGTCATTCAAATGTTACCTGCTTGCCAAGGATTTTCTTAAGTGCCATTTCAAAAAGTAGCCACTTAGTCATTTGCTATCACAATATCCTATATACTACCTATCATTATCACATATTTTTCTGCATATCACCTATCATTTTAATACTCTGCACAACACCTATTACCACCTATATGTATTTGTCAATCAATATTGATTTATCATCTCCAAACTCACCAAAATGGTAACTTCATCAGATCATGGGATTTGCCTGTCTTTTTCACTGCAGTATTACCAACACCTAGAATTGGATTCCAAACAGTAGAAACTCAAAAATAATTGTCAGATAAAGGAAACAGCAATTGCATGGGAAATCCAGTTTGAATAGTGAAACTTATTTGAGGATTACTACTAATAGATCGAGCGTGGAAGAAGTTGCCATATCTTTTTCTCAAATTTTAAAATGTTTAGTAAGATCAACGAGCAAGATTAAAAAGTTCATTTAACAAAGACACCAATTTCTGAGGTAGAGAAGGACCTTATAAAGTATTTGATGTTGTCTTAAGAGGTACCAGGGAAGCCAAATCTCTCTTTCAACTATTTTTCCCCAGGGAAATAAGCCAAAAATCAGAGAGGAAACAGTAGCAAAAAAATAATCATAATAAAAAAGACATTCAATTATCTATTACATAAACTAACAGATATCATCTGAATAATATTTACCTGAATAGTAAGATTTACCTTACTCTTGTGATATTATATGATAGAAATTTAATTTTCTCCTTCCTTGGAGTTTTACTTGGAAATTATTTTGTTCGCTCACAGAAGTAGTTTAGGATTCATTTAGGAGTGGGAGTGGGAAGTGGGATGGACAACATTTCATTATTTAAGAAATATTTATTAAACACTTTCTAAGGATCTTAAAATCTAATAAAGATATAAAACCTGAACATAATATTTATAATATGTGCTAGACAATTACAAGTATGATGTTATAAGTGCCAGGTAAATGCTGGGAAACTTTAGAAGAGAGAAAAAGTATGCCCCAATGAAGAATCAGTAGGATTCATGTATTAGAAAAATCAAGAAAGCTTGGTTTTGAAGTATGCATGGAATTTTACCATGTTGCAGATAGGGGAAGAAAGATATTTCAAGGAAAAAGGACTATCACAGAGTGCTAATTTAAGTAGTTCCAGGCCAGGCATGGTGACTCAGGCCTGTAATTCCCAGAACTTTGGGAGAGGCCAAGGCAGGCAGATCACTTGAGGCTAGGATTTCCAGACTAGCCTGGTCAACATGGCAAAACCCTATCTCTTAAAAATACAACAATTAGCCAGGCATGGTAGCAAGTGCCTGTAATCCCAGCTACTCAGAAGGCTGAGGCATGAGAATCGCTTGAAACCAGGAGGCAGAGGTTGTAGTGGGCCAAGACTGGGCCACTGCACTCCAGCCTGGGCAACAGAGCGAGACTCTGTGTGGGAAAAAGAATAAATAAATAAATAGTTTCATTCTGACAAGACACAGGAAAGAAAGGTGGAATTGTAGTCTTAGTTCTTATAATATAGAGGATGTGGTACACCTGAATAAGGAAAAGAAACGTTCTAAAGTTCTCTGTAGCAGGTAAAACAACTGACCACCCAATTTGTGTTAAAACCTTATAACCCTATCTCCTATGCTTTGTCTTATCGTGTGCCTTTTTCTGTTTTCATCTTTGGCTTCTCTTCTACCCCAGTACTAAGGAGTAAAATAAATGAGAAACTAACCTGAGCATCTATTAGGACAGGATATTCAACAAATGCTTTGGCACAAGAATCTGTTGCTTTAGGTCTTAGGGAGATCTGACAATCATCCTTTGAGATCAAAATCTCTAGATTCCTGATTTAGTTTTCTGCTGCTAACTTTCTGGTGGGTAGTTTTTGTGTGACAATGCTGATCCCTCTATTTGTACATTGCCATAATTGTCGGGCATACTTTGCCTTTAAGCACTCAAAAATGTACATCATGATCTAGCACCAACCATCACCTCCACACTGAAATCTCACCCGGATCTTGTATATATATACACCATACGAATCACCAGCAAGAAATTACAGAGCCTGGATTATAAACATAGAACTTCCCTAAATTGAATCTTGCCTTCTCACTTAGGTCATACGGGACCTTAGACAAGCTTCTTAACATCGCTGATTCTAAATTGATTTACATGTAAAATAGCAATAATCATACCCACCTTTGAAAGAACTAACTCTGTGAAGTTACAACCACAACTATTTTTGCTTCGGTGCACAAATATTCCGAAGATCTATGACAGAAGGTGTGTAAAACACCAGGTACATACTAGGAACTTAATAGAGATTAGCACCTCCTTGTTTGGGGTTTTTGATTCTTCTAGAGAGTTTACTTCACATTTCCATCTAATTTTTACCCTTATTTTTATATTCGACCTCCATATATTCTAAAATATTTTTTGAATGACCAATTGAAAAGAAGTTTTATTGCCATGAATTTCTCCATTTTCCAAATTCCCCAAGCATTTTATCAGAAACTCTTTAATGGTAGTTTTCCTTCTCTGCCTTATAGTAGCACGTATAGATAGTCTCTCTGCTATGTGTTGAGGTCCAGTTTTAATTTTGTATCCTTACAGCATTAAATAGGCTATTTTTTCAAGTAACAGATCCTGTATCTACACATGTTGAATCAGTTTTTTTGAATGATTCTTTTTGATGTTAAACTGTTGTCAAATAATGTAGACTGTGGAAAATCTGTAAAATTATATCTAGTAATTTACCTAATAAAGTATATGCCTTGCTGTGGACAGCCAGATATTACAGTAATAATACATGAATTTCCTTAGTTTCTAGTTAACAAATTTATATCATTCAAACTGCCTAAAAGCTGTTCAAGATCATCAACCCCAAAAAATAATAATTTGTGCATTTGATAAAAATCCCATGAGGAAAACAAATAATAATATGCTCTTAGGTCAAAGTTATAGTGTTGATAATAAACAAAATACTAACAATTATGCATTTTGGTATGATACTAACATTTTGTGAATTTTCTTTAGGGAATTTGATTAATGCCTTCTAGATTAATTCTATAAAAATCTGTATATTTCAGTTTATTATTTGAAGATTTGTTTACTAGGGTTAAGGAAATGATTCAAGTAAACTTAGAAGCAAAATAAAATCACACACAAAAATCTATTAGCTCTTTAATACTTAAAACCCAACTTAGAAAAAACAATCTTTAAACAATTTCAGTTGGAAAAATCCTAGTTATGTAATTATTCATTCCTCCTGAAATTTAAAAAAAAATATATGAAGGGTGGCCTGGGTATTTGTCTGTGGCAACATCTTTTAACTTGACTCTGCTGTCTTAGTGTTTACTAGATTTATCTTAAAGATATTTTTCAGTGTCTTGTATGTTCTTCTCATAATTGGCAGGTCCATGACACTTGGAATCGGCTCTAAAAATATTTATAGTAGCCAAGTTGCAGTAGTAGTACTGTTTAATTTTTCCTTTTGTTTTAAATAAAATGAAACATGTAAAAGAAAACTTCTTCAATTGATTAGGCATTACATAGCAATCTTAATTTCCTTCAACAATTTTTTCCTATTCCTTGGGAAATGTATGACTGTGTTTGCTTCATCAACCTCTCCACTATTTGTGGACACTGAGCATCCCCCAAAATTAATTTTATCATCACCTCTACCTTTGCTGTCAAGAAATCCATCTCTGAAGAATCTGACCTCTTGCCCTTCCTGCAGTTGAAAAATGTTGTTTTATTTATCTTGATCATCCTCTCAATTTTCTCTTTATTTGCCATCTTTCCTTTATCATGTTGTACTCCCTTGGCTTCGTTCTATAATCTTCCCCATCCTGTTTTGAGTCTCACACAACTTATCCTGCATATTGCTCTTCCTTATTACTGATCATTTTTGTATTTTCTTGTTCATACTAATTGGCTGCATTTTTATTTCCAGTATATTTATAACTGAATGGCATTCATTGTCTTTGGGCATGCATTAATTTATCTTTCAGGATTTTCCATTTACTCTCTGCATCTTTACTTTGTATATTTCTTCTTGCAACCTCCATTTCTCTTCCCTTGTCTCATACATGTTGGTGTATTATTTTTGTTGTTGTTTAAATATCCCTCCATATCTGTAATTCACGCTTCATGTGTTATTAGGATGGTTTATAAAAGAAACCACTGTGTATTTGTCACAAACAGCCTTAATTTGAATAGTCTAAAAATAGGTTTGAATTCACTGTACTGCAATTTTCCAGCCACCTTCTTTACAGCCGTACTATAGGGTTTAACTAAATAAATAATTAGAAGCTAATTTTGCAAATTAAAAGGACCACAGATATTTTAATTTTTTGACCTGAGGTCAGAAAAGGGTAGTTTATTAAAAGATTAATGGACAAATGTAAAACTTATTTCACGAGAGAGATGTTTAGACCTTTGGAGGTACTTAACTGATAAGAAAGTCGTGCATATATGCTAACATCATTAATCTTCATGCTTGTCTATGCCTTCATGCATATAATAAAGGACACATTGAAAACCAGATATCCCTTCTTCTTCAAGAAAATCCTTGAAAAGCAGAAATTTGAGGCAAATAAAAATGTACCAAATAAATTACAGTACAATGTGGAAAATACTGCATGTGAAATAACAGTATACTTTGTGTGTGATTGGAGTAAATAAATATGAAGAGGGTCTTAGAAGACTTTCTAGAGCAAATAACAATTCAGCTAAGTATCAAAGAATCATAAACACATTGCCACCTGGAGATAAGGAACTGTATTCAGAGATGTTGTTCCACATTATAATTGAAAGGGAGAGTTAACAGGAAGAGAGGCAGAAAGAAAACTAAAATATAAGCATGTCTTTTGCTAAGACATTTGGAATTTTCCTACAGTTCAATGGGAGTCATTGGAGAGTTTAATCATGGAAGTGACATGATCAGATTTCATTTTGGAATGAGAACTCTAGTAGGCATGAAGAAACTGGACTGCAACACCACAGCCACTTAGAGTGGTAAAATAATATCAGTGAGACAGAATGAGGGCACAAACTAAAGCAGAATCTGAAGCAATAATTAGAAGATATGTGAGAGTCATTAAAAGGTTCAGTCAAGAGAACTTGAGGACACTTAGGCATGGGGGCAGGAGAAAGCAAGTGAGAAGCAAGCGGAAAGCAATTTTTCCATAGGATTCAAAGCTGCCCACTTAATTTCAATTAGAAAAATAGAGCTTTGAAATGGCCGTCTATTAAGTTTAATTTCATCCAGATAGATTCTCCAGTTTGCATTGATGATTAGATCGCTACTACCTTATGACAGTAGTTAATGAGTTACTATTAACAGTTGAATAAATTAAATGTATAGTCAACAGAGAAAATAAAAATAACAATATTGGAATAATACTTTCTTTATTGCATAAATGAATAGTGACACATTCAGACTTCCCAATGTGCAGCAAGGGAGCCCAAAAAACAATAAAAAATATTGCACAGACATTCATGCAAAATGAACCCTGATGGTAGTAAATTCTAAAAATGGCAAAATTTAGTTTTAAATGCAATTTCCACATTTGCCTACTATGTAAGAAGGCATCTTATAACTATGTTCATAGTATATTGTTCATCTCATTTCCATAATCTAATTCAGTGATACTTATGCTCTTCAAATAGTATTCACTGATCATATTTTATCTCTTTTTTATCTTAAATTGTGGTTCTGTGAACTACAGACCACATCAGGGAAAGATTGTAAATATCATAAATATAATGCCAATTTTCCCTTAAAATGGCAAATTATATAAAATTTATTTTCTGCTTTTTCTCATAAGGACCAAAAGCAGACAAACCTTTGAGCTTAAAAGTGGATTAGAATGCCTTTTAATTACATAGCATATAATTTTTTAAATTCCTCAGTTTATTAAAAGATTATAATTTTGAAAAGGTAATCATGTGTAATGTAGAGCTGTTGATTTTAAACAGACTTCAATTTGGTCAACTTTCTTATCCAAACTTTCAAAGTTTCCAATATGTAATTGCAGGTTGAATGTGCCATAGATAATGCAGGCATTTGGGCCATAGATATAATATACTATCTATTTAAGCTATGTAATCCCTTGTGATATACTGAGACCATTTTAGTGCAAGGTATTCTACCAGGCACTTTGCAGAGAATATTTTATGTAATACAACAGCCTTTCAGAGAACGCAGTATTCTTTTTCTTCTTCTTTTCCCCCTCCTTTTTCTTCCTCCTCCTATTATTATTATATCTATTTATTTACTGAAAATTGAATTTCCAGGAAGTTATAGAATCCGCCCAATATTTCTCCCCTTGTAGATGTAAATCCTGAATTGGGATTCATATCTGTTTTATTCTAAAACGCATGCTCACTTGCACTGAATTATTCTGTCATAATGGAGCAACGTCAAAGTCATTTTGGGACAGGAAGAAGTAAATAGGGAGTAGGTCTTAAACAAAGAGTTCTTCTTTGGTGCAAAAGAACTATATCATTTTATGTCATAAAAAAGTGAACCGTAAGAACCCTAAGGAACACAAACCTTAAACAACAAACAGGACTTATGCAAGCATACCAATTTCCCCTGAAGATGTTTAGCTCATAGTGTTTCTTTAATAACAAAACTCAAAAAACAGTGAATTTCATCAATGACATACTTAAGATTCTTGGCATGTCTTGCTTTTTTGTTTCTCCAGCCCATGCCAATAGTACTGTTGTATCAAAAGTCATACTGATTATATTGTATATACTTACAGCTTTTGTAATTATTTCATATAGACTTGATGCCTTATGAAGAAATTATCTAATTAGAAGGCAACAACTTCTACATCATTTCTAAAATTATTTTATTACATTTGTTCAACAATAGTTAGAATTCTTAACTCTGACAAGCCTCTACCAAGCAGGATTTGAGTCTGTTCTATGTGGACCAGTACATTTCATGATACTCAAAGCAACTTCAGATTCCTTTGCCCAGCGGTGATGTGTGGTATTTGAGACAAGCACACTTCCTTTCATTTATTTCTTTCTCTAGTATGGTATCCTGTAAACCCACATTAACAGTTTAATGTTTAGTTTTTTCCATGTTTCAAATGATTATGAAAGACAAGAGACCTTGATTGCTTAATTATGCCTTTTTTTTCTCCTTTGAATGTCTTGGACCAAAGTGACTATGAGAATAGTTGTACAATGTGCCCTGATAAATTGAGGGGAATAGGTTGTTGAGGGATTGTATTTGTTAGTTTTTATTTATTGTTGTTTGTTGTGGTTATTGTTTTGACTGTAGATACCTATTTTAGGTCTACTTTTGAAAAAGAATATTATTGGATATAGAAAGTAATTGAAATATTATTACCAAGATACATTTATTTTACTTTAAGTTCTAGGATACGTGTGCAGAATGTGCAGGTTTGTTACATAGGTATACATGTGCCATGGTGGTTTGCTGCACTTATTAACCTGTCATGTAGGTTTTAAGCCCCACATGCATTAAGTGATAAATTTCTGAAAGAAGAATAGTGAGAAGGACAAATTAGTGAGGACTTCTTCTCTAACAATGAAGAAAGAGTTTTATATATTATTTGGCAACCTCTAGAATTTCTGCATGAGACTCTAAGATGGCATATTGTCCATCTCTCTATCTCCCTACCTACCTATTTGTCCATTCATCTGTCTGCCTGTCTGTTGATCTATCCATCTGTCTTTGTCTCCCTCTCCCTACCCCCAACACAAATATGACAGAAATGAATACATTCAGAATATATACATACAGATTCAGTTTCAACTGGTTTGATTTGGTTTGGTAATAATCCATACACGGAGCTAAGTGCTCCAATATTCTTTTTCTTTTTCTTTCTTTTTTTTTTTTTTCAAGGCTAGCTTGTTTCCCTGTTTTGGAAAATTTCCTCCTTATGGAAACATCACATTACAACCAGTATTATACTTTGCCAACTATTTTGTTGTAAATTCTGATGGCCCACTCTTAAGCGATCATTTATATGTGTACTTCTAGTATGTAAGGCTTCAATGAGTTTTCAGTTTGTGTATTCCATTATCATGACTGTACTGAGAAGCAACTTAATGATTTATTCCTTAACCCAAACAGTTAATTTTACTCCTTTGACTTTTACAAAAATATCATTTGTCTTTCAAGAATAGGAAATCTTACAAATCAACACTGAAGAACTTACTCCTGTAACCAAACACCACCTGTTCCCCACAAGCCTATGGAAATCAATCAATCAATCAATCAATCAATCAATCAATAAAGGGACTAGTCAGCTGGGTGCAGTGGCTCACACCTGTAATCCCAGAACTTTGGGAGGCTAAGGCAGGAGGATCACTTGAGCCCAAGAGTTCGAGACCAACCTGGCAACATAGTGAAATCCCATCTCTATGAAAAATAGAAAAAAATTAGCCAGGTATGGTGACACACACCTGTAAGCCCAGGTACTCACAAGGAAGAGGTGGGAGGATCGCCTGAGCCTGAAGAGGTCGAGGCTGCAGTGAGCCATGATGGCGTCTCTGCACTCCAGCCTGGGTGACAAAAAATAAAATGGAATAGTCAATTAAAAAAAGAAAAGGACCCAGAGACCTCAAGAATTCTGTTTTACCAATGACACCATAGCTTCTTAGTCTACTCATGTACATGTGCCTGTGTTTATATAAATTTGAATTTTAAAATTGCTTGTAGACAAATGAAGATGAACAAAAGAAATAATGAAGATATCACATTAATGAGTGGGTATTAATCAATTTATATATAAATTTCAGATTATGTATTCCAAAGGGATCTGGAAATTTTTATATTTTTATGGAAGTTAGGAAGATTCTTTCTTTACCACTTTCATTACATTATTTCATTAGGAATCTGATGAAAGATAGGGATACTTGTCTTAGAAAAAGTTTCACATAAACAGTGTCAAATTGTGGAATTCCTGAAGCTCATTCACAGGCCTCCCTGGAGTCTTTTATTTCAATGTTATATCAGTTAACATGTATTAAATTCCTATCAGATGCTAAGCAATTTTAAGAAGGCTTAAAAAGTTTGGGCACAAAAACTTATGATATGTTCTAGATGATAAAGTATTTGCACCTCATTTCACTGATGAGTAGTGAGTGAGTGGACACCTTTTAAAAGCTTACAACAGTGCCTGTACATAAAGGAGCTTAATACATGTTAACCATTCTCTCTCCTCTAAAAAAAAAAAAAAAAAGGAAGAATAGTGAGGGAGATACACATTTAAGCAATTATATTCAAAAACTAGATTAGATAGATACAGATAGAAAATAGCACATACTTACACAGTACTTACAATTTTATAGTCCCTTTTATACTGGACAACTTTATAACCCCTTTTGTATATTTACTCATCTAATTCTCAGGTCATTATTAGTCAGGTACTGCTATTATTCCCATCTTATAGATGAAAATATCAAGGACTACAGAGGTAATGAAACTTGCTCAAGATTGCACAAGTATTAGGGCAGAACCAGGACTAAAAGCCAGGTAATGTGTTCCAAGAAGCCATGTGCTTAACCATCACATTTGCTGTCTCTCATAAAAATACAACAGAAAGGCCAGGCACGGTGGCTCAAGCCTGTAATCCCAGGACTTCAGGAGGCCAAGGCAAGCAGATCACAAGGACAGGAGATTGAGACCATCCCAGCTAACTCGGTGAAAACCTGTCTCTACTAAAAATATAAAAAATTAGCCTGGCATGGTGGCAGATGCCTGTAGTCCCAGCTACTCAGGAGGATGAGGCAGGAGAATGGCATGAGCCCGGAAGGCAGAGCTTGCAGTGAGCCAAGATTGCGCCACTGCACTCCAGTCTGGGTGACAGAGCCAGACTCCATCTCAAAACACACACACACACACACACACACACACACACAAACACACACCATGAATGTCTCAAGCAATATGGAATGGCAAGATGAAAGAGCAATTTCTTTTGTTGGTAGTCTAGCAAAAGTCTCAGAGAAGCACATCAAATTTGTGTTAGGCATTTAAAGAGTAGAGGAGATACACAGTACCTACGGTGAGGTGTCTTATTAAATACAAATATGACTTATACTCGGTGTAATGTTAATAAAGTTCTATGTCTCCTAATGAAAGAGTAATACATAATTATTGTGTTACTCATAAACAAGAAATCCCAAGTACATGAAACATCCTATGGACCTAGCAAACCTGCAAAACCATTTTCCTGAGGCTAAACTGTTTTCAGAAATATGTTAGCTCTTAAAAACAGGTCTATAACAACAAATCCCAAATAGTGTATATCTGTGAGGTACAATTATTCTGTTGCTCATATGCAACTAGATTTGTAATTTTGTTACTTCTCAAAGAGTTGGCAAAGGGCGCAGCAACATAAGTGGATGAAAGCCATTATAATGGGTGACATAAAATCCGGTGGCTAAGAGTGGATTTCTAAAGGGGAACATATTATTTAGTTCCTAGTTTTAAAAAATGGAACATAGAATATTATAGGTGGATTATGGGATATTGTCACTGGAATGTGCCACTTTCACCTGGAGCCACCCTATTTGGTGTCATTAGTAGCTGCTTATTCTCGCCATTTTCCCCAACCCATTTCTTTCCTACTGCTACCTCACCCTGCCATATCCTGCACACAGACAATCCATTCTTTGTTTCTTCATTGGACCATAAGAGTAATTTTTACATGTCAGCACTAGTAAATCTACCCTATGACCATAGTAGGTTGTTTTTTGGGGGAGGTTTTCTGTTTGCTTTTTTGAGACCATGTCTTGCTCTGTCACTCAGGCTGAAGTGCAGTGATGTGATCTTGGCTCACTGCAGCCTCAACCTCCTGGACTCAAAATCCTCCTGCCTCAGTCCCCTAAGTAGCTGTGACCACAGGCATGCACCACCACATGTGGCTAATTTTTGTATTTTTTATATGGTTAGGGTCTCACTATGTTGTCCAGGCTGGTGTCAAACTCCTGGGCTTAAGCAATCCTCCCGCCTTGGCTTCCCAAAGTTCCAGAATTACAGGCATGAGCTACTGCTCCTGGCCATAGGTACTTTTGGAAAGAGTTGTTCTACCCCACCAGACTAATGACTCCTCCAGGACAGGTATAATCCTTTTTCAATTTTATAATCTCAGAATTTAATGCTGTTAATACATGTGTGCCAAAGAATTGATTATAGAAGGGAAAATAAATGAATATATGATCATAGATTCACTACGAAGGTGAATCACCAGTGGGATCCATATTTGTAAAATAAAGCAATGAAAACACAAGAGGCTAGAAAGAAAGGAAATTTGGCTAGATACGTTAATCACAGATGGAGACATTAAGATGTAGTATACGTCATCTTATGACAAAACAGGTACTGATATATGACAGTTTATATTTTTAAAAAGCAAATGTTTATTTAATTTTAATGTTAACATAAGTGATGTTATGCTAAAATGTGTGTGTTCCTAGTAATAATTGCATTACTAACATCTATCTAGATCAGAGCTCTCTACTACAATCAATAGAAATGTCATTGGCCTCCCCTCCTCTCTTCACCTCTCATTCTGCCATTTCTCCCTAGAGCACTATTAAATGTAAATTTTCCAAATTCTTTTCTGTGACTTTTATGGCCTGAAAGTAAGTAATCTGATTGGTGATGAAAATTCAGAACAACATAGCCCAAGTACCCTGGGAATCACAGTTCTGCCAAGCACTTATGAACTAAGAAAAATATACTCTCTTGCTCATGTGGAATGTCGGAGGAGGAACTGTGCAGCTCACTCAGCTCACTAGGTGTTAGAACAACAGTGAAAGAGTATCCAGTGGTGACATACATAAAGACATGGCCTCCCTGGGAGCTCCAGTGATTTAGAAATGAAATCTTAGACTGCCCTGTGAAAGTTGAAGGTGCTGTTGCTTTACAAAAGAATGGATATTGCATAAGTTGAAGAAAAAGAGAGCAAACCCACTGATAGCACTGCCATGGTTAAGTGTTCTTACTGAAAACTTCTATCAACACTATGGCTCTAAAGAGTTCATTCCGGCAGCCAAGAACAGGGAAACGCCAGCTGAGACCCCAACGACTCCAAATGCTCATTAAATAGATTTTACTTTTTTTGGTGATGGCTGCTTGAAAATAGGAGTGTTTATGAGAAGAGCAAGCTCTCTTTAAATAAAAAGTAGGAAATGACAACAGAACAAGCTCACATTGTAAAATGCACTATGCAAAGAGAAAAACAAATACGCATGTTGCATTCTTTGTCATCTCTGACATCTTCAACTTCCACATTTCCCATTGGTTGCAATCAGAGCTGGTGTTTAGAATAATGACTGCTAGGTTCTGTAAGATTCTCAACATTACAGATATATTTCATTATGCAACCCTTTAGTATTCTAAAAGCGGAAGGAGGAATGAACTAAGCCATTTTAAGATAGATTTAAATTACAAAGATAGAAAAGCAGAGAGATTTTTATTCATTCTGAGCTAACCAGGACAATCAATTAACTAAAATTCCTGATTGCCAGAACATGCTATATAATTTGTGTTATATTAACTTGGGTTTTACTTTTACTTCAATTGTTTATAGCCTGTCAATGAAAATATTTCCTGAACAATGTTCAAGTATCAACAATTATTGATAGAATCAATTCATTGCAGCCTACTCTGTCTGACTTGTGTAAGCTTTGTGTAGAAAACAAAGCTTCCAAAATCAGGATCCTGACCAGAAGGAAAGCTTTGCATATCATGAGCTAAGAACATTTATTTTTATCAATTTCAGATATGTATATGGTAAGACTTAGAACACATAGAATAAAATTCAGAAAGTAACACGTACCGTGGAAGCTAACACTAAGCATTAGAAAATGTGATCTTAATTAGACTTATTTTAAAGGGTATGCCATATAAAAGTTATTAATATTATAATTTAATATTATTTAATTTAAATTCATATTTTAATTTACTCCCACTTTCTTCTGGCTTTCAGTTCTCAATTTTATGTTTCTTTTTGAGCCTATAATAAAACATAAACCTGGTCTCAGCCCCAGTTTAATATTTTGAGATGTTGAATATTTAATTTCACAAAACATATTTTCTCCACTCCTCAAAAGCATCATTTTTTTGCTTTTTAGATTGCACATATACTGTCTTGGATTATTGGTAATGGTAAATACTTTCCTGTAATGCCTTTTAAATATTTTGCTCAGTAAGTAATAAACAAGAACATCAATTCATTTGCCTGGCATTAAAATGAGACTTTGCTCCCTTATTGAGGAAGTACAAGTTTTGGATTTCATTTACAAATGGCATATACAGACTGCTTTCACCAACATCTAATAGGTTTTTCAATGACAGAATAATAAAATGTATCTTAAAACATTTGTGTAAAATTGTAATCCTATAAAGAATAAATACTTTAAAAAATATCCAGCCAATACTTACCAAGTGAAGTTTATGCTGTATAGGGAGAAACTTTACTGACCATTTATTCTAGTTTCTCATTCTAACATACTTTTTAAAAACCTCTTTCTACAAAATGGAAGAATAAAAAATTGCTAGCACAGTTTCAGTAATTTTGTTCTTTTTGTTATTAGAAAAAAAGTATTTTATAATACATAATTATTTCAGAAACATTGAAAAAATAAAATAATAGCACCCGGAGTATCTATTATTAAATATATTACATAAGAGTTACATATTTTTCTGCCTTTATTTTCCTTTACATATACATTTTTACTTTATAAATTGGGATCTTATAGCTAGTTTTGTTTCCTATTTTTTTTCACTAAATTTAGAGTGTGAAAGTTACAAGTCACTAAATACTTTTTGAAAGACAATTTAATTTTTATGTTTATAATAAATACAACAAATTCAGTGTTAAAAAGGTTTGAGTTGGAGTTTTGTAATATTTACAGCAATAAATTAACAAAGTAACAAACAAAATATTATAGAACATGTGTCTTTGCATCAGAACTTTTCTGTTCCTGGTTTAGTATACATCAGCTTTTTAAAAACATTTCAGTCTTAATGTATTGCTCAAAAGGTAATTCTTTGAATGATGTTTATAAATAGGCTTTTTTATACATACTTTACATCTCTCTCTGATTTAAATAGTCCCATTTCCCCTCACAACAAATATACCAAAGTATTGTCTCCAGTTAAACATTAATAATTAATTTAATACACTCAGAATGTCATAATACTTAATGAGTAGAATACTCTGGCTTTAGAAACAGCCTTTGGAGATAAATGCAGAAAGAAAAATAAACAAACATAATGTTTACTGAAATTAATTAGAATGGTGGAGGGTCCTCCTCACCAATGCTTTGGATGCTGACTTTGGGAGATGTTTGAATTCAGCAAAGCAGGTGATCTAATAATAGTGGCTAATGTGATTAGCACTTGTGAAAATAAGGTCATAAAGCACAATTTCTAAGATCTTTTGGAAATAACTTGCAGGTGATTGGAAGTTCAAAGCCGTTCTTGAGTCTGGAGATACGAAACAGTTTATTAAACAGACATTAAAGTACTTCTAAAACTTTAAGAAATAAAGACACTTTTCTATAAATCTCTTCTGGTATTAAGGCTAATGTTATGTATCCATGTTACCTCTTGGCATATTGGGGTCAATTCCCAGTTATCTATCCAAAATAGTAATATCCTGGATCAAACCCATTATCCTCCCTGTTCTGAATTCTCTCTCTGATAACAGTGGTAGTTTATAAAAGAGCTGTAGTCACTCTTAATGCCTGAGAGAAAAGAATATACTTTCAAAACAAAAATCAATGGGAACTTTGAATCACTCAAGAGTATCATTTTAGCTAGTTTTTTCCAACATCTTCTTAAGCACCATCCTCTACCAGTTCTGCTAAAAGTAGAAGCATTGATTGATGTGTTTTATCTCCTTCCCCCTCCACTGCCATCCTGTAGCAGAGATTCTAGAAAGAGAAGAAATGCCCTAAAGACAGGTTGCTGGAGGGAAGTGGAGAAGTCAAAGATTTGAATTATATCCACAAACTGGATAATCATTCTCTGAAGTATTGAAAGTTGACTGTACACAAAAAGTGCAGTAGATAAATATTACAGTTTGTAAGTTGAAGCATTTGAAATGTTGATGGGAATGGGTGAAATCTTTGGTGGTATATATGATAAACCTTGGAACCAATAAGGGTTTGTGGGTTTTGTTTTTTTAAAGTTTTAAAGGTTTGAACGATGAAGTTTTAAATGAGAATTTCAAAAATTTGCAAGTTAAGTGTCCCCGATGACTTGTTTTAGAAATTCAAATTTCCAAATATGCACTCATTAAAAGCAGAGATGATTAATCAATTGTCTCATGTGCATGAATACATGCCTCCCATATACATGATTAAACTAAAAATGGAAGTGAAGGTTGAGAACTCAGTCTGTGCACAACCTGATGAGTAAATCATCATCCAAGCATAAATTTGCCTGTTGATGCTGATCAGTGTTTGAATTCATAGTAAAATGACCCACACTGACCATTAAACAAGGTGGGTTTTTTAAGTATATATATGTGTGTATATATGTATATGTGTGTATATATGTATGTACATATTTGTGTGTGTGTGTATATATATACACACAGTGTGTCAGCTTCATCATGGCATAGTTTACACAATTCTCTTTAGTTTCCTGAAAAAGAATCTGAATTTTCTAATGTGAACCTTCATTGTTCTAGTCTTCTACAAAGATGTATTGTCAACTATAGAGAAAAGTTAACAACCAAAGGTTGTCATAAAAATTAAATTGAAAATAAAGGAATCTGAAATAATTATTAATAGATTTCCCTTTTTCAAGTAAATATATATACTTCAAAATTTAGGAAAAAGAATGACTATTTTTTTTCAAAGAAAAAGTAGAGGAAGCAAGTATACAAACAGGTAAATTTAAAGAAGTTCTTATTCAACATCCATTAAACAAATACCTTACTGTGCCAGGAACTAGATTCTTATTTTCAATCCTCAAAATATGCAGTGGAGTAGAGCAAAAAGAACAAAATTACCCATTTCTGTAAGTATCTACTTTGTGTAAAGCAGTATAGTAGGTACTTTCCAAAGAAAATGATGAAGGAAGGGATAAAGAGAAATATATCAGAACCGTGGTTATAGCCCTCAAGAAGATCTAATCTAATTGGAGAATTGAGTAGGCATCTGATAGCGTAAACAAAATAGATAAAGTAGATTAATAAGTAGTACTAATATAATATGTTACTCCTCTGCTTCTTATTAGTCTCCTCCTTAATCTACTATTTGAAGTAATAGTGTAGCGTAGTAGAAAGAATGTTACTCTGTGGTTTCCATTCCTGGCTCTGTTACTAACATTTGGGCTGACCATGGGCAAATGACTTAATAACAGGAATAGCTATCATTGATTTGATTTCCTGGGTGCTTTACATACATCATTATTTTCGATCCTCACATCAACCATATGGTATCATTCTGACAATACAAGTGACTGTAAGTCCAATTTGTTAGAGATAGTCCCACTTTTGCCCTATTTTCTAAGTACACTTGTTATCAGAGTCAGTGTCTCCTTTTACTCTCAAGAGTGCCCCAGTTTGGATGATATAATAAATTTTCTCCATTTGATGAGAAATTTGATAATTGCAATCTAGCAAGTAGTAGAAACAGATTTGATCCAAGGCTGTTGATGCCTAAAGCCCATATACATAGCCACTCTATATGTTCATTCTGGTTAAATAGTTGCAGCGCTTCCTTGTATATATGTAAAATGAAGCTATTAAAGTAAATGATCTCCAGGATTCCTTCCATCTCTGAACTCTAGGACTCCAAGTACAAGCAGACACATATGTGTGGGCTCATGATACTGGGATATAAACTTTACATCAGGCTTAGCAAAAAGAATTAGGAAACAATGATGAAAAGAAGGCTAGACAGAATGGAAAACTTAACACATTATAGAATTCATAATACAGGTGCGACTGTGAAAACTTGCAGAAAGAAAGTAGCCTCCCCGGGCAATGTGCATGAGAAATAACCCTGGACAATTAGTTCAGCGAAGCTGTATCTTGGTGTGTGAATGACGTGTTAAGAACATGAAATAATGTGGCATCCCGGTCTTTGCATTTTGAAAATATTTGAATATTGTTTAGGGTCATTTGTATTTATTTAAAACAAGACTAGTTGTATTAAAACAAATCTAGTTGCATGTATTTAAAACAAGTCTAGTCAAGTGAAGTCTTCATTCAAATTCTTTATTTTGCTGAATATTATATGGCCTACAAAGGGTTGTTTGGCTCTGTTGTGATTTTAAGGTGCACTTCAGATTTATATTCTCCCCAGATGATTATATTTTCCTGGGGAATGTTGATGCATTCCCGCCAGCTTTGACTTCTCATATTCCCTTCTTTACCCTCATCTTATTGGATGTCTGCCATCAATATTAAATTGTCTTAATCCTGATTTTTCTACCTATTGCTGCTTTTGCAGTTGGCACTGATTCTTATGCCCCTTAAAAGGTACTTGTGTGGCAAAAGATTGAAAAAAAAATTGGCAGTTGTTGTCAGGGTTAATGTAGAGAAATAAATCTCTTCTATTACCAGTTTGGATTTACTTTTCATTTTTAATGGCCCCAACAGATGTTGAGGAATCTTCTACTTCCTGCACACTTCCATTTTTACAGCTGGTACTGCTTGACTGGTTCTTGACTTTGGGGGAGCAGTTCCTGGGTGTTTACGCAGTGACTTACAGGCACCCTGTCACTATAGACTATGACCATCCTCTTGTGTCTTTTTATCTATGCGATTTTTCTTGAAATCGACATCGCTGTCTCAATGCAGCACCTCACAAAGTTTCTCTAACCCAGTGTTTCCTGAGCAATAGATTCTTTCCCTACTGTGCAGCATTCTGAAATGTTTGCTATGTTAGATTTAAAACAACAAGCATAAAGGAGAGGAGGTACAAATAAGAGGTGATTTTCAAACTCAGCAAATCAGGCAGTCTGTCTTTTTTGATATCTCTTTGTTATCTTTTTCTTATTTTTTCCCGAAGTATTCATCACAATTTTCATTTAGGTGGTTCACTTCTCTTGGTGCTTTCGCTTTTTCCTAAAACCACCCTGCCTGCTTGCCTGCCTGCCAGCCTGCTGCCTTCCTTCTTTCCTTCCTCCCTCCCTCCGTCCCTCCCTCCTTCCCTTCTTTCTTTCTTCCTCCCTTCCTTCCACCAGCCTCAGTGGCACTAGCTTCCAAAAACTGCACTAATATCCTAAGGCTACTGTGACAAATATCACATAAACAGGAGGCTTAAAACAACAGTAGCCTCTTGTCTCACTGCTTTGGAGTCTAGAAATCTGAAGTCAAGGTGTCTTCAGGGCACGCTCCCACTGAGACCTGAAGGAATCGTGCCTTGCCTCTCTGGTTTCTGGTGGACAGCTGGCAATCTCTGATAGTCCTTGGTGTGCAGCTGGATCACCCAGTCCTCTGCTTTTGCTGTCACATGGTGTTCTCCTTGTGTGTCTTCACATTCTCTGTGCATATCTGTCTCTGAGTCCAAATTTCCCTTTTGATAAGGACACCAATCATATTGAATTAGGGTCCCCTTAGTGACCTCATTTTAACTTGATTACCTCTGCAAAGACCCTATATCCAAATCAGGTCACCTTCTGAGGTACTGGGGGTTAGGACTTCAACATATCTTTTCTTGAGGGGGACACAGTTCAACTCATAACACCAACTAAGAACAGAATTTTCCTCACACTTGATTCCAAAAGAAATGTTGACAGCTTTTAGCAATTGGGAAGATCCCGTGAGGCTGAAAGTGCCATCGCGGGCTGCTGTCTTGTCTGTGACTTTTCTGTGCTGTTCACTTGCTCTCTTGGTTTGAGAGTTCCCATAGTAGAAAAGGCAGAATCAGACACAAAATTCTCATAAAAAGCATTTGCTTAAGCGACAGATTCGAAGCTTTGCAAGAAGCTCTTTAGTGAACTGTATAAAATTTGCTTGCTAAACATCCTGACTTGAGAAAAGAAAAACTATTAAGCATTGTGAGAAAGAAAATTATCAAGTACCAGTAACACTGGCCATAGTTTTATTTTTCTTCCCAAATTGTATTACGTAGACACATACAAAAGTTGCAGAGGATACCAAAAAAGCGTATCAACCCTCAACTGTAATGCCCTGTTTCAGTAATTAATAAAACCATTTAAAATGTTTTTAAATTTTACTAGGGATAGAAAAAAAAACACATTAGAAATAACGACATTTCAGAACTATTGCAGTATTTGCCTAAGAAGGCTTCAAAGTTTTCTTCTAATGACAAATAATTTATAATTGTCATTGTCACTTCTATTGGAAAACGGAGGAAAATAAAACATTTTCCTCAAGCAGATTTCTTGGCTCATTGATATAAGGTTAGCATGGCAATACTTTTATTTTAATGTATCTTTAAAAATTAGAAATAGCCATGAATATTCTTGATTACTAATAAAATTGAAATGTTTTAATGTCAAAAAGGAATTATATTTACAAATCCTCTATTGTTAATAATGCTGCTACAAACCTATGTGGAATCCAAATTGTCTCTCTCGGAAGTGCTTTATTGAAAGTAATTATGCCAAATGTGGAAAGTATACACAATAATTTGTATCACATTCTCGATATTAAGCCAGATCCTTGCAGTTCTCAAACAATTCTTCAGTATGTTAATATGATTTAAATTTTTAAAAAGTTGATTCAGGAAACTGTAGAAAAACAAAATAGTTAAGCCAGTTGTTCAGACAAAACCAGTAATTATGTGCCTAAAGTATTTTGTCTCCTAATTCATCTGCTTTGATATCACACAGACCTAGTCTTACATATGGTAGCTGGTACTAGACCATAAAGGGTGTTATGCAGTGAAATACTAAACAAGTCACGCTGGACAAATCTAGGGGCAGGACTTACAAGATGGGGTCTTAGAGTCTATGATGAAATATTTACAACAGCAATAAAGAAACAGGTATTGGAGAGAAAACTAAAATTGACAGTCGCCTGCATGATCTTCTGGGGCCACCCTGGAAAGTCCTTGCCCTCCTCCTCAGACAAGAGAAAAGTCATCATTAGGCTCCCGAGGGTAATTCAACTTTGCAGATGACAATTCCTCTACTTGGAAATAGTTTGACTATACGTAAGTGAAAAAGACTCTTGAGAATTTTATTTTAAAATTTTATTTTAAAAATCTCAGGACATTTAAACGTATGCCTGTTGATTTTTTTTTTCTTTTCGTTGATTTTTCATGGAGTTGATGGAGATAAAAAGATCAGCCTGGCAGCTTGCTGGCATGGAACTGGAGTGTTTAGGGTTTGTTTTGCCTTTTTGCAAGATTGGTCCACAAGAACTTTAAAAGGAGAAAAAGACGATGCAAATTAAATACGTTAGAAACGTATGTCCCATCTGTTTTTATTTCATTTTTAGAATAAGGTTTTCATACCTTCTTTTATTTTTATATTCTATGATACCACACTATAATGTTGGCCACCTCAGAGACTAACTAAATTAGCTATCCTGACCATATGGAAAGGAAAAGCTTTACCAGCTAAAGAAACAAATTTAACTCAGGCAAAAAGGCCTATGTGTTTTGGAGTTAAAAAAAAAAAAAAATGTTGCTAAGTACATAGTAGGGGAATGTAACCCACCTGCATAAGTAAAATTTGAAAAGAGATTTGGATATTCAAAATAGCTGTCTCTTTTCTTGGCGTCATTCAGGAATCACCCATATTTGAAGTGTCCTTCTGTTGTGTGCTATCATCTGGATGTATTTGTAAGTAAACTCACAATCAAAGACATGAAGGCCCCTTGAAAGGCCATCTATTTCTGCCTCTGCCTCTGAGAAAAATTAATCCTAACCTGTCCACGTATGCCTTACCACATTATGGGGGAGGGGGACGGAAAAAGCTTCAGTGCATTCAGAAAAAAAATTTTTTACCCTAATATCTTTACTTTGGAACACTGAATAAGACATTCCTTTATAGAAAAAGAGATTTTGTTTCGTTCTACAAAAGCCAATACTGTCAAGTACTTGATAGAAGCCCTGGGCTACCATTTTATTTTACCTAGAGAGAAGCTTCTCATAAATTCACCATGTAAAATTGATGACTGCTTCAGTAATCTACCAATCTTAGGTTTTATATATAAACCACAGTGAGGGAATAGAGCTTGCAGAAGTCAAGCATATGTTTTCTAGCCACACAAAGAGTAGAGGAGTGTCTGCCTGATCTAGGACCACTTTGGGTTGACACATGCAGTTATTTACAATGATTGAGAACATCGGATTTTATGCACAACTCATGATGACAAGATAAATAGATGGGTAGAGAAGCTTAAACTAAAAGAAAGTCAACTGAAGTGTTTTCTGTCACTTGACTGTAACTCTCAGCACAAGGCCACTCAACTTTTAGAGTGCTGAAATTAAAATTCTCTTTATTTCATCAGAATATGACTAAACTTATAAGTGAAGGCATATGTTTTGAGAATCTTTCTGTATACATTTGAAAGGCTTTTTTTCTGGACACTCCTACCAGCAAGCATTTCACCAAAGTTCATACCAATTACTAAAATTACCTGAATGTATTCAAGATGTGTCTCCATATATTTTTTCTGTACTAAGGAAGGTGGAATTAGAGTAATAGTTCCTTTTCTCAAATCATGGGACACTCAGTGTAACCATTATTTAGCCTGTAATACAACTTTCCAACTCTCAGATACCAAGCTAGTAGCATGGCTTTCAAGTACCCTATCGTTCTCCTAAACTAAAGCCATTTGTTTGTACTAGATGAAACAAACTAATCAAGCAAAAGTATTTTTTCTTTAGAAAATGTAGATGTCTTGGATAAACATCGATCTAGATTTTTTAGGTTCTTTGACTCATACCTGTATTAATATTAAGATAACCAGAAGAGACAGAACTATAAGACCAGTTAAAAGGCCATCTCAGCCTCTAGCAGTGACGTTTGACAGTGGAACACAGTGTTAATGCTCTGAACTACATAAATAAATACTTCCTCTCTATCGTTTCTTGGGACATCTTAACTTTCATATTCAACTCTAATCATTGTCATAGTCCAGTTTATGGCCAAACGTAAAGAATGAATGGTTTCCTTAAACCATACATGATGTAATTCACATTATCAATAGAGGAGGAAATGCAAATGAATTCCGCTTGAGGTGTATTACAGCCTGAGACCACTCAGCCACCAACACAGAGCTGACAGATCATTTGTTTATTCTCAGGTTGGATGTTATAAACTAGACAAAAAAAAATGGCCACGGGTTTTTCCAAGGAACAAAAACTGTTGAAATTCTAAATAGATATGGCCAAATATGCAATTTTCCACTATGAGTTAGTAAAATGAGCCATATATCAGAAAATAGAATTTTATTTAATTTAGAGCTTGTTTTGTAGTTAAGGCATACAATTTTTGCAAATGCCAGTGGGGGGGAAAAAGGAGAAAGCACAACTTCGATTAAAAGGAGAAAAATCAGTGCCTACTGAAGACTCATGCTTGAGAATGTAACATGTAAATAAATACTAGACTCTTCAGGTAAAGCAAAACTCAAAAATATTTGTGAGAAATACACTGACGTTAGAATACCTTTTCCACTCACATAATAAAGGGCCAATAGCACCCACACGTACATATACAGTGCTAGAGTGTCTACTTGTGCACATATTTATCTTTGTACCAAATGGTCAGCTTAGCTTATAATATTATATAAAGGTTATCTGTTTCACAATACGAACATACACAATGAAGTACAAGCACGCACAACCATGCTACTTTGCCATGTAACATTTTACCACAAATAGTTATAAAACATTAATTCCTTGTTGTTATTTATTTTATTTATTTATTTTGGTGGGAACATGGATGGAGCTGGGGGCCATTATCCTTAGCAAACTAATGCAGGAACAGAAAGCCTAATACTACATGTTCTCACTTTTAAGTGGGAGCTAAGTGATGAGAACTCATGGATACAAAGAGAAACAACAGACATTGAGGCCTTGACACTTGAGGGTGGAGGCTGGGAGGAGGGAAAGGAGAAAAAAATAACTATTGGGTACTAGGTTTAGTACCTGGATGATGAAATTATCTGTACAACAAACCGCCGTGACACGAGTTTACTTGTGTAACAAACTTGCACATATAATACTGAACTTAAAATAAAAGTTTAAAAAAAATCATTAATTCCTAGGGAAAAAGATGAAAAAGAGTTAAGATAGTGATTGCATGTTTTTGTAATGGTGGACGTTCACTGAATCAACTAAAGGAATTTAGGAACATTGATGAATGAAAGTCATTTTTATCTGATATCCTGATACCACTGATAATAAGCGACAATAATTTTGAAAATTAAACAGAACGTAAGAGTCTCAACTCAGCAATCTTCACATTTGTCATTAGATTTTATCTTTGATGAATGAACTCTTTAAAAGAATAAAGATTAGCTGCCAATAATACTGATAATATAAATACCAATTACTGAGCACCCATTATGAGCCAGGCCCTGTTCTATACTCTTTTCAATTATTAGTCAACGGATTCCTAAAATGAATTGGTATTTTATTATTGTCATTTTAAATATGAAGAAAGAGATACACAGAGCAGGTAGAGAACTTGCCTATGCACATATAGCCAGTCCACTGTTAATTACCAGATACGAAGCAGGCCATAGGGATGAAAAAGAATAGAACACATTATTGAATCTTCCCAAAATAGAAAAACAAAACAAAATAACACCACCAACTACTGATCCTTATTTAAAAAGGTGGGAAGAAACACTGAGTTCTTAGCTGCTACTCCAGAACCCTTGTTGGTACCCCTATCTGAAGGTGAAAGAATACACATATACACATGCACACATGCACACACACACACAAGCAAATGATATTCAAAAGGTCTCTTAAACAGGCCCACTGAACTGCCTCAAAGACTACCTAATACTTTCTCTTTTCTTTCTAAAATGTTATTAACTCATATCAACACTTCCCTAAATACTGCTAATATTCCACTTTTTGGTATGCCTATATTACCATGCACCTGACAGTTGAGTGGGGTACTTAAAAAGTAAACTTTTCATTTGTTTCCAAAATTATTCATGTTATTTGTAATTAATATACAAATATTACATGAACTTATGAAATAACACTGTTCAAAGAAGCTATAGTTTGTATGAACACCAAAGGTGAATTCTTTGAAAGACTTGATAAGTAAGTTGCTAAAAGAAATTTTCCCAAATTAGATATGAGCAAGACAACTGTGAAAAGCTGCAAAAGAAATCTTGAAAATCCAGAAGGATTCTGCACTTGGTTTACTTTGTATGTATCACTGAATTTGCACTCTAACGAAATCAAAAGTAGAAATTACATGATACACTACAGATGGGTTTATGGAAGAGAGAGCACAAACCCCCAAACTTTGGCCTTCATACAAAGAAAGGCTTTGGCCCTACATAAGAATGTTGCCAACTAAATATGTTTAAGTATTGGTTTTAAACTTAATTAATAGGCTTAGGGAGGCATCATGTATGTATAATGCTATAATAATTCTTTTTAAATTTCTCATCAAGTATTAGTCTTGTTTTTTTAAGAGTACTTCTGTAATTATTATATTTAACTTTTATATTCCATTAATTTGTAATTTAATTGCATGTGCAATGTACAGCAGAAACAATCAGAATCTTCACAAAGGCCAGCGCCATTTTGTAAAATCTTTTTAAAGGATTAATTCAATTATGTTATAATTAAGTATAAATGTTGATATGAATACTTTGAAGTCTCCAGTTCATATTATTATATGTCAAGTGGAGAATTAACTTTTTTAACTTGGTAAACTAGCAGTTTAGAGAGCTTCAATATAGATAGTCCCTAAAAATACCTAGGTAGACTGTGAAATTGTCTCATATGCCTTAATAATTTCAGTTTTTAAAAGGAGTATCTTAATATTTCTATTTTCTGTTTCTTTTACTCAGACATTATTTTTCGTTCTTTTACAAATTGTATTTAGTATGTGTTTTTGAAACATAAAACTGGCATGCTAGTGTATCTGGTGAATTTACTATTAAGCCCAGGTCTGTACCAGATGGGCAGGTGAAAATGTGATTATGAGGTGTGTGGCGATATATCCATGTTTGTAATACTTGACTCTCCAGGTGACTTGTGTGTCTGTTACATTCATGAATTCACTTTATGGTTATTCTTAGAGATACTGAAAGAAGCAGCCTTACACCACACAAGGTCTATGGAAGAGAAAAACTTCCCTCCTTTAACACAATCTCAATAAATGTTTCATAATAACCAGATAAATAGAAACATGTCAGCATTTTCCCCTGGCAGGTTCAGAAGTTTAATGCTGAATACTGGTTTGCACATCTAGAACAAGACTAAAGTGAGTTTGCTATTTCATAGGAAAATGCAAATTGAGGCTTAGGTTGCACCTTTCGATATCACTCTTTTGGTAAGTCTACATGGGGCAGACAAAGCCAAACACCAGCCAGGTGGTAGAATTCCCCAAATATTCATCTGTGCTGAAACCTTCAAAAGTCAGGTGCCTGGAGAGCTCATTTAATGAAAGGGTTATCTCTGCCAACCAGTCAGTAGTTGATACTTTTTTCACTAGAAGTTGTGAAATATTATTTATGTATGTAGAAGACAGGGGCTTCCTGCCATTGTTGTTTACTTGTGTGTTTGGGCAAGTTTCCTCCTTTCCAGAAAGCAAGTTTTCCATAAAAGCAACTTTGCATCGGTCCTACTCCTTTTGTTTGATACCCCAGGCAAAAAGCTTTTCATGGTATTGAAATGATTTTCATTTAAAAACAGGGAACTCAGATGAACCGGTCCTTTATTAAAAAAAAAAAAAAAAAAAAAAAAAAAGCAGTAAGGTATCCTTGGTTAACTTTTTAGTTATTTAAAAGTAGCTTGTTGAAGATTGAATATTTCTGTGTTTCACTAGAGCCTTTAAATATAAAAGAGATATGAGACTATATCTGACACCATCAGGCATATTATATTAAAATTTATGAACAACTTCATCAAAAACCACTTTCCCTCTCCTGCATAGAGACAGATTTGTTCTGACATAAACGTTACATGGCTGGTTGCAGCCTCAGATTAATGCGAAGACCCTGGCGATTCCTTTTAGACGTTATTTTATGAAATAATACCTGTCAGCTGCTGCCTGATCCTAGAAAAGGGGGCAGGTTTTCCAGGTCATCTTGCCATCTGTCAGCTAAAGCTCATCTGTCCCTCCACATTACCACCTGATCTGTGCTAACAGGCCTCACGGGGAGGCCTGCTTCATTGGCCCAGTGGGAACCAGGGAAAGAGACTGTGAGAGGACATCACCTGTGATGCTGAGATTTAATTATCGCTGAAGTGATGAAGATGTGCACACAGATTGAAATGCTTTTGAATAAATTCATGGAGCAGGAGATGCTCTGCCCCACTCTCGGTTTCCCCCTCCCTTCATTTTCTCCCTCTTTAGCCCCAACTCCCAGCCAAGTGTGCTTCCTAGTTCCAACAAAAGCTTGCAGATCCCCCCGTGGATATTTCCAAGTACACCCTTGGAAAACACATGCGCACGCACGCACACACACACGTGCAAACACGGAGAAATGCACCCGCTAAAGTACCAACCGAAAGGGATGGAACAATCCATGTACTCCGGAGAAAATTTGCCTCCGCTTTTTACAGCAACCCTGATTATTTTCTGCCAAAGTTCCTTGTTATCAAATTTTAAAGCTGTATTGATTGTTGCTGGCTTGAAAATCAGATTTCACTGTGGGACCAGCTTTTTACCTAGGGTTTTACTCAGTTTGTGGTAACAGCAGCACAGAGTTACCTGGGATCTCCTGTGGAGAGTTCATGTGGAAGTTCACAGTGGAGGCGGAAGCGCAGTAGCATACAAAAGGTAAAGAAGGGCATAGAAAGTCCCCGGAAACCCCTATGACTGTGGGCTCCCTCACGTTCTCTGAATCAATACCCTGCACAAAAGTTATTACAGGTCCAGGCCTTTTTGCCTTCAAAGCTGCTTAGGCAGTATGTGGCATTAATTCCCTCCTGTACAAAAATGTAGTTGATAATCACCTGGCTGAGGAAAGGATTTAAGGCTAGAACAGCAGATTTCCTCACCGATTACAGAATAAAACCTAGTTTCTTGGGATAAATCAAGATAATTAACTGTAGTGAAGTATGTTACCCTTGTTGATTCACGTCCATGTGATACCTTTGTTAGATGCAACCACAGAGAAGCATTTATGCCATTATGTGAGGCGAGATCTGATTTCTACCAAAGCATGCTATGCAGCACAATACAAGTTTTTATTTTCTTGGTTTTGGGGAGCCTGACTTCAGTCTGGAGGCCAGTTATTAAGCAAGCACTTAACTCAATTGGTTCCTAATTATAAAGTTACAAGAGAAAATGATACACTACCACCAGTCCTCTTTCATGCCACCTAGTGAGTACAGTCGCATGGCCCTGAACCACTCTTGACTATGTGGCTGTCAGAGGTTACAGAATTTCCCTTCCACCATCACTTGCAGAGCAGGATACCCCTTTCCCTGAGAAGGAAGATTTGGAACAGCCGAAGAAGACCCAAGGGTTTTTCTAGCACAGTGGTAAACTGAAATTGTATATTTCCTTTTTCTTTTTAAGGGAAATCATGAACAAACATTGCCTTAATTCACATTTCAAAAATAATTACTACAGATTTCAAGACATTTATCATGTTGTCATTGGAACCTGGGAAAGGTTATTCCTGTGGTACTTCAGGTCACAGAAAAGAACATATTATTAGAAACTAACACATAGGCTATCCAAGAGATTCCTGAGGGGAAATTAGAGGTCCATTGGCTTTGGGGGAAAAAAAAATGGTGACAGGAATGAATTAGGTAACAGGGGCCCACAGAAACTTATCATACTCTGAATGGTCAGTTTCCAAAGTAACTCCAGTTCATTACATTATATAGTTCTTGTGAGAACACGCAGGAAATGTACTTACAGTCCTGTTATACTTTTCCAAAGACTTACTACGTTTATTCTCTGCAGTGGCATGGATTTTTATGAAGCTGCCATTTTCCAATAATTTTAGAGAAATGTTAAATAAGTACATAATATAAAATATTTTAAAAAGAAATATTATCCTGCTAAGTCTTTTGTCATTTGATCCACATCAACTTTCTGAAATATATTATTTTCAAAAATATATATTGAAATTATATCTTCTGAAAGACTTATATGTCGTATATTTTTTCAACAGATGGAGATTTAAAATCCTATACATACAATTGAGTATTAAATCCTACCTATATGATGTGGCATGTTTAAGTAATGAGTATATCTCCACAATATATCCCTTTAGTTCACAGCAACACTTACACATATACTGTCCTCACAAAAGACAAATGAGATTTATTTTGGATAGCTTTGGATGAGTGTGGCTGTTTCAGCAGCTTGAAGTAATGCTGTGAAATCATCAAGTGAAGTAGAGATGGATGAGGTATTACAGAAACATAAATAGAAAATTAATGAATGTGCTGAGAGTTTTTTGTTGATTTGGTTTTTTGGGAGTATAGAACAAATTCTGCACAGCACATATGTCTCTATGATATAATCTTGACCTTTGGGTGACTGGTCTAGTTTTCAACAAAAGTCATTATCTTTGGAGAATTGTTCAGTAATTAGTGAGAAAATTTTTTTCAGACTAACTCACTGTAGATGTGCGTCTCAAGACAGAAATCTCAATAGCTAAAAAACCTCATAGTCAGGCTTAAAAATACAGAATATATGTTGTGTGTGTAAAGGAGAAGAAGAGGGAGAGGAGAAGGAAGGATGTTTTTCAGACACATCTTAGCTTTTCCCCCTATTTTATGAAAGAATTACAAAGAGATGATTTAAAACCTTTTATTCTAAAGGTTTCTGTCCCTGTTTTCAGTTTTGGACCACTGAAACTGAAGAAAAATAAAGTTAAACCTAGAGAGCTCAAAGATCTACCCAACTAGCTTCCTCTCTCTTTTGCCTAGATTATAAGATTTAGATTATTATAAATTTTATAATCCAGGGACTACCATTGTTAATATTGCATTTTATCCATTAACTGCTAGGTCTCATATCACCAATAATAATTTATCCACTAAATAGGCATCACTATTAATATTAAGAATGCAAGTTATCCATAATTCATCTTTTAGAAAATCTCTCTAGATAATTTATAAGAAATCTTATGTTATTACTTAATTGGTACTTAAGAAATCCAAAGTGGGCCAGGCGTGGTGGCTCACGCCTGTAATCCCACGACTTTGGGAGGCCAAGGTGAGTGGATCACAAGGTCAGGAAATCAAGACCATCCTGGCCAACACCGTGAAACCGCATCTCTACTAAATATACAAAAATGAGCCGGGCGTGGGGGTGTGCCCCTGTAGTCCCGCCTATTTGGGAGACTGAGGCAGGAGAATGGCTTGAACCTAGAAGGCAGAGGTTGCAGTGAGCCAAGATCTTGCCACTGCACTCCAGCCTAGGTGACAGAGCGAGACTGTCCCAAATAAATAAATAAATAAAATTACAAAGTGAAATTTGGAGGAAGGACATTAAGGTGTCTTCCCAGTTGGAACATAATTAAAACAGAAACACTTCAAATTTCTATTACCGTACAGCCAGTCTGACTGTAGGAAGAGCAATCTACTGAAAATGTCCACTCGGCAAGCAATACTTCTCAGTAAACATTTGTCAGCATTGGCATTCTTATGAGCTGGAGGATGGAACCCAACAGGCCGTGTCCATCCTGCTTCTGTGGTTTAGGAAGACAGCAAATATTAAGTGTTTTTCTAAAACCTCCACCCTTTTCTAAAGCACGGCTATTAATTATTGATGCATATACACAGTGATCACTAAATAAGCCCACAATACATACAATGACAACTTAATTAGAGCTTTTCAAATGGACTTCTTTGCTCGTCCAATGCGACACACACTTAACTTCCATACAACTTTAAGCTACAACCTCATTACCATTCTGCATAAACTAATAGACTCAGCGATGAAAGCAGCCACAAATATGCTAGTCTGTGAAGGATGGGGAGACGTCCAAGGTAACTCAAGAGCTAGTGACAGCAAGATAAGAACACAAGTGACTCTCTCCCTTATTGGAAAGTTGTAAAAAAAGGACTGCAAAATTGTGGACGTATGAAAAAGTAAGGAGACCATGGCAAGAGTAATTGTTCACAGTGAAAGCATGGTTTCCAAGAGACCTTGACTCTATATTATAGATGTCTTATACTCTCTGTAAGTCACCAACCCAGAGGGTTCTTTTAATGGTGATAAAGAGAAATTCTGTCAACCTCTCATATTCCAAATGGCCCCTTTAATGACTAGTAGTGTCTTCTACCTGCTGAAAACAACAGAAATGAAAATATGAAGAGTTTCCCAGGTTAGGAAAGTCATGTTTCAGGAACAGGCATCTTTTTTTTTAATCCTGTTGAGGACTTAGGATAAAGTACAAAGAATCATCCCATATACTTCGAGTTGTATTTCACATTTTGAAATGCTTGTTAGAGTTAAGGAGACTGGAGAAGTCCTAGGTTACATGATAAAATGAATTTTCAGAGAGCAATGAGACAGTTTATTGATCAGCCGATTATCTTGCTGTGTGTTATGACACGGAGGAGACAAAAGATTCCAGGACTCCAGTCTGTATCATATTTTCAAGAAAAAAAATTTGAAAGTGGTTGAAATTTACCATTCAGAGAGGATACAGTGAAGAAGGCAGGGAGCAAGAAAGATTGCTATGCTTAGTCTGAAAGACACTGTCTTTCTGGATCACCTACTACCATATTTAGCAACAACACCAAACATAAATAATAAAAATTCAAAGCACATAGATTATAAAATATGAATAATATAATAATTTTTAAAAATGAATAGTTGTTTACATTAAAGGAGCTTAAAATTCATTGAGGAATGGTCATTACTATATAAGAATATCAAAGAGGAATTAAATTAATTGTGAGAGGGGAGTATTTCATCTTGACTTTAAATAATTGAGTAGATATTCAACAAGCAAAGAAGTGAGAGAGATTTGAAGTGAGAATGAGTGATCTCTCAAGTCAATAGAAATGTTCTAGCCACTCTTATATTTCTGACCTAGAACTAAGAATTCACTGGTGAATAAAGTCGATGACTTCATGGTGTTTGTGGTCTAAATTAAAAGAAGGATACTAAGCAAATAATTAAATATTCACACATCTGCAGAGAGCTGTTCAAGAAGAGTACAACAGTGGAAACACACACATAGTTACCTATAGAAGATGTTCTTGCGATATAAAAAGTAAAGGAACATAATTAGTGTTAAATGTTGTCTTCAGCAGTATCTAGTCTGGAGAGTGAAGGAAGTCTCTCCTAAGGAAGAGACTTTTAGGAACAGGAGAACAAGCAACCATGCATGAATGAAGAGAGAATCTAAAAGGGTTAAAGATAGAAAAAGTATTTCATTCAATGGCCCTGTGGCAAGAGAAAGCATGGCGTATTGGAAGAACTAGAAGAGGTCTGGAAAGAAGGGAATGAGAAAGACAAGAGTGTGTTAAGGCATGAGGTCTGTGAGGTAGACAGAAATGTAATACAGGTCCCTGTCAACTATACTAAACATGTTTCACTTTTATATGTGATCAGTGAGATGCCATTGAAGGTTTTGGCAAGCAGAGACAAGGTGAGTTGGTCCTAGTGTACAGACCAGGGTACACCAGATGTACAGAAGTACAGGGTACAGAAGTGAGGTGTACTGGCAGATGAAGATGATGCTAGTCAAAATCAGAACCAGAACTCAAAAATCCCAGGAAACACAAATACTTCATTCATATTGCATTAATCGATACCGTGGAACTGTTGGTCTTCGTCACTGTACCCTAGACACTGTCAGTTTCTGAGCAAATTTGTCTCTTAAAATTTTACCACAAATCAAGATGCTTTACTGATTTTCTCATCAAAAATAAGGTAAAAGGATTCTGTGTTTTTAGTTTCTTTTTTGCTGAGTCTATTTTATTCCACTGTGTTTGGGAGCAACAGAAAGAAAGTAAACATTTATATTATCATTGCTTCTGTACTTCCAGAAAATTCTTCCATTTTAACAGAGTAAGAACATTACTAGTAATATCAGAATTTCATGAAGCAAACCGTAGCATCTCCTCTGTGCCATAACTACATTTTCAATAACATACCAAAGAGTGTAAACTGATGGCCAGCTTGACTCAGGAATATAGTATCACCTGTTACAGGTTTTAATAAGCAGCAAGTCCCCCAGTCGAGTGGTCCTCAGAGACTAACGATGTAATGATGCTATGACAGACTAAGTAAAGTGTTTCAATAATAAGGAGATTATTGTGTGTGTGCATTTTTGAGTAAGCTCTGTATAAAGATTCCAGAGAAAAAGAGATTTAAGTAAGTTTTTAAAAATCTAAACTGGTATCTCCAGCTTCCTGAATGGTTTCATGAACTTCATGCTAAGGAAAACTATCCTAGGAAATAACTATCCATTGGGAAATCTGTCACTCATCTAATGCACATTGAGGTCCAAATGGCTCGAGCATATTCAGTCAAGGAGATGAAGCATCTCAATACCCAGGACTTTTCCCAGGAGCACACTAGAGTGCATTTAACAATTGTGATTGTAATAATATGTATATAGCTCTTTGAAGTCTGTAAACACTATATGAATTATCTCAAGATTTCTAACACGCAACAGTGAAGACGATGAGATATAGTGAGGCAATGACTCACCTAAAATTAGAGATGGAGGAAGAGTAAGAATTCCAGAAAAGTCCTTGACATTTCTTTTTGAAAATAGAGTTCTTCTCCTCCACGTTATTTCCTAATTTTTCAGTGCTGCGAAGAGAAAAAGTCCACAGATTCCTCTTTGCCAGCTCAAGGGCAACCTGTGTACAGACGAAAGTAGATCCAGATTCATGGCAAGAGAATACAACTGGGGTCAGAAAACATAAATCCCTAAACATAGTTTGGATGATTATTTCATCCCAATGAATGAAGTAGTTGTGAAGATCACTGATTTATGTGAACAGTAATGATAAATAAGAATGACAAGAAAGACAAATATGGACAATAATAATAAATATGAGATATACATATATTCAACCTTACTTTCATATGATAAATGTGTGAATAGTACTTATGTTTCTGGTCATTTGTTTTGCATGGAACATTTTTAATACAAGTTTAAAAATTGCATATTAAAAATTGCTAAATCTCATAGATTCTAAAGGAAGAGAATATAAAGTTAATGTATTAGAGATAATGTTGTGGAAGCAATTAATATGTTAAAGTATTGGCAAAAAAAAAACATGAAGAGGAAATAGAATATAACCCTAGCATTTTTACTTGCAGTCTTCTCATTTTTGCTTAACTTTTTTCATAAATAGCAATTTAACAAAACCTAACACTTTAAGGTGACAAAAACCAAACACTTTAAGAAAAACTGAGCTCTACAGTGTATTATGCCTGGTATGGTGCTGGATGTCAACACCATCATTAATTTCCACTGATTTGAAATTTCTCTAACGTGCAGGTCTATCTCACAATGTTTCATCTTCATTTAGAATATTTAGAGTATTCCTCTGCAGTTATTTGAAATGTATATAGATTCATATCTTCAATGAATTAATTATAAAAATTCTCAAAAGAAGCAAGAAATTATTTTTCTGAGTAACTGGATGAAATCTGTAACCTGAGTGTAGGCTCTCATCATTAACTCCTATCTGCCTTGAAACGTCTTTCTGCTTTTACTGAACTCTTAAATAATCTGCTTTTTAAAAGTTTCACCATCGTACGAAAGTCCTGTAACTATAAGTCATCTTTACTTCATCCTCCCACCTTGCAAATGTAAAGAGCAAGAATCAGATTCCATACTCCTCAGCCTAAGCAGTGAGACTCCAAGGTGGACTTGAGAGGTGCTGGTGAAGGCAAATCCGTTTTGTGATTTAGGCAAAGTTAACGTACCACTTCAGTTATGGGTTAAACGTCAATTGCCATAAACTCTAAGAGAATTAAACTTTCCTAGAATTTTGTGACCTCTACCATTGCTTAAACTCAGCAGCCCAGCTGGGGTCTTAGAAGCTTTCGGCTCTGAGCTTTTGTAGTTGCTAACTCTGCTTGTCGTAAATGCAAACCTGTATTTCCATCTGCAGTGTTGCTGATTTCCTCCAGAAAACACTGAGGTACACTCAGTTCATAGGCACAGATGACTGGGTTAAGAGCTTCCTCCAAGCATAATGCTGTATATGATTGAATGTAAATGATCAACTCTGATCATCACCCACACAGTGTAATGGAAATAAGAGTCGCCGAATGATCCTGAATTTTCTGGTTCATAAACAAATAGAAAATAACAAACCTAATATATTGAGTTTTATGTGCAGTTTAGCCATGAAACAAACTTTCTTCCCCTTGCAATGTTTAATGAGAAGCATCCCTCTCATTGCACTTTCATTTTAGACTTAAACTTCCCTGTCTCAAATAATCAATAGTTTATAATAAATGAAAAAATCCTTATGTTTTTTTTTTTGAAATGGTTTCTGGCATCTAATTACACAGGATTTTTGACCTGGCTAGACAGATAATGTTAACACAGCTTCAATACTAAACAAGCCTGAACATGTGTGTGCTTGACTTTTATTAAACTCCTACTGAAGAAACAGATTAATTGGAGGCTGATTCACTGGTGAACAGGCGTTAAAGACAGAAGGACCTTCTCACATTTTGTTCTGTTATCCAGGCTTATGCCATCTCAGGTTGGCAAGGAGATCCCAACTGTAGTGTTTTGAAATATAACTGAAAGAAATTGTAGAATAACAGGTGCAAAAAAAAAATGCAAACCACTTATAAAATGTTGATCTGATTCCTTTCTTTTTCTTTTGCCAAATGGCCACCTGACACTTTATGGACTCAGGTACTGCCCAGATAACATTTCACATAATAACATTATGTGGAGGCTGACTACGGAGGTTTACAGCTGTCGTAATTATCCCTTATACAATTATTACTTTTTTCATCCTTTTAGACATTTTTTCTTTAGAAGAAGAGGGGTACAAGCTGTAAGTAAACCATTTCACATAGGCTCAAAGAGCACTGAGACAAAAAAAAAAAAAAAAAAAAAGCCCTTCTTGGCAGCTTTGCTTCTATCTATAAAAGCTGGAATTTTGTTCCCTGATGTTTCTTTTGTTGTTTAATGGTTTATTCTCCAGAAGAAGAGGGGTACAAGCTGTAAGTAAACCATTTCACATAGGCTCAAAGAGCACTGAGACAAAAAAAAAAAAAAAAAAAAAAGCCCTTCTTGGCAGCTTTGCTTCTATCTATAAAAGCTGGAATTTTGTTCCCTGATGTTTCTTTTGTTGTTTAATGGTTTATGTTCCATAAGATAAAGCAAAATATTAATGATAATGATAAAGAAACAAGGAACTAAGTTGCTGGTGAGTTGGAAAAGGGCCCTGTAATGTACTTGTGGAGAACATTACGTTTTACAGGGTTTTCCCACGTATTATCTCATTCATAATATCTCTGTGAAATCGGTGCCACCAGATTTTTACAGCTGGGAAAAACACCTCTTAAAAAGGTTAAGAGACTTCCTAGAGTCGCTCACAGAGTAAGTTAGGCAACCAGAACTCCAACCCAGACCATCTGACTCCCGGTCTGCCTAGCGCTTTTCTAGGAATGTGCCCTCTGGAAAGCCCCTCAAGCCTTCTGGATCTCAATCTTTTCCTCTATCAAATAAGAATGTTGGTGGGAAGATGATCTTGAAGTCTCCTTCCAACTTCAAAATGTGATGTTGAAATGTGATTATAAACTACTAGAATTATAAAAATAAGCAACAGATTAGTCAACAAATATCTGTTGCAATTTGACTCCAGGCAAGGGTGATCTCTTCTGACCCTCAAAGTCACGTCAGCACACAACCAAATCTAGTTCGTATCACTAGGTGGTTCTGTGAACTGGTTGTTTTTTGACAAAGCTCCTTTAGTATCATCATTTTCTTCTGTGTAAATATATCTGTGCAAACCATTAATATAAACAATCAGATGAATGTCTGAGTTTAAGGATTTCAGTGTCACATTTTTTTAAGTCTCAACTGTTAGAAATTAAATATTACAATAGAAATTTGGGTAGGTTACATATTTTATCGTATTTTAAGGAATTTAGGCTTAAAACAAGGAAAAATACAATCAATTTGTTGAAAGTGTATGATAGAACTTTTAGGTGGTGGCTCTATAGGAGGAGTTTGCACTTCAAATTGCTTTATTTGTAAATAGGGTAAAATTCATTTACTTTAAAGAGGCAAGAAAGAATAGTTATCTAGTTGTTTGTTTACTGAGACCCTGTATCTTTTCACCAAAGTTTTGAGGTAGTCTATAACTTACATTTTTGTTATTAAGTGCCCTGAGATCACCTGGTGAATTATGAGCTATCACATAAAAATATCCAAGTGCCATGCAAATCCTCATATGCATTCACTTCAAGGTAGGATACACATGCATAATTGAAATGGACCTACAGTAGATATACAGATAAGTAAATACTAAGGGAGGCCTTTATTTTCAGTAATTACCTTTAGGAAATACAATTGACTATGCTGTCTACCTTTAATGTATGGATAGGGTGTTCGGCCCCTCTTATTTAAATTTTATGCTGGATAACAAGTAATTAAGATGACATATAGTAGAGAAAATTGCAGGGTATTGTTTAGTCTCAACTCTCCCCCTATAGGGGAGTTGAGTAGACTTTTCTATGTATGTTTTGTGACAGCTGATTGGGGACTTTCTGATTTTTGAGTTCATTTCAGTGTAGAATGAGAGTACGAGAACTGGGTGAATTTTTTCATCTCTCCATATTCCAAGCCTGGTAAAACCATTCTGCCTGCTAAATGATGTTATAAATATCAACATTAGTTTCTTCTGAAATCACCGGTACCAGGTGCATTCCATTTCTCATGTCATATAATATTCTGTTACAAGTGTTCACAGTTTAAAAGAAGATTTAAAGAATGTGTAGACAAAGCAAAGAGTAAGGACATGTAAATGTGACCAATATTCACATAATCTACATAGGATATACTGAAGAGCAGGATTATTTCTTTTTCATTTTGTCTTTGTTTAGTTTAGGTGAGGTAGGGTGAATGGGGGTAGAAATGAATATTTATGAAGTAGCTATTATCTCTATCATAAACAGATAGAAAAATTTAAATATATTAGTTGCAAAACCAATGTTATTGTATTTTCTTAGCTGTACTTCCAATGCATAAAAATCTCAGCACTCAAGATGTCCCCATAAAATCTTTCACTAAACCTTTGTTTTAAAGTATTTGAAAGGACATCATTCCATGTGGGAATATTACATACAGCCACTGATTCAACAGTAACTGAGAACTTATGTACAAAACATTCTTTACATATTGACAAATATTTCTAAAAAATGAATTGGTATTTTTTGTTGTTGAGTGTTTTCATGAGTGACCTTTACCTCTGTAGACATATGCAGTTTTCAGTTTTTTGGGTGAGACTTTCAAAATATTTTTTTAGAGTGTTCAATGTTAGCAGTGACATTTTTACAGTGATTTCAGAGCCTTGTAGTTTAGAATATTCTATTTGCTTTATTTCTAATTACTTATACCATCCTCGTTTTAAATCCTGTGCAGATGTAATTGACAGTGATGATATACAATATGTATGAAATGAGCTTTTTCCTATCGGTGGTGTGTGTCATGCAAGACTCCATTGCAATATTTACAGTTAAACTAAACTTTTTAGAACGAGCAAAATTGCATTTGTTTTGCAGATTTGCTCATCATTAAATGTGAAACATTTCACATTTGTCTTTTTGAGTAATTGGCTTTTTAAAATGATAAGGTGCTCTGAACACTTGTTATGTGGATAGGTCTGACGTTGTATCCCAGAAATCCATATGCCATACAGACAGAACAGAAGAAAGATATTCACAAGCATGTCACAGATTGGACTAAAGCAAGCCAAAAACCCAAGTGCCATGGCATTAACAATAGCACCAGATTTACTGTCACGATCACAATCTGTGCTGCATCACAGACAGAAGGAGAACTTTTGATAGGTAACACCTCAGTGTTTTTTTAATCTTTTTGGCAAATTATCATTTATCATTATATTTTTGCCTGCCATATAATATTATTACAATGATATAAAAAATGCAGGATAAGTTTATTAAGCCCCAACAAAAGAACTGACTTATTTAGTCAGGCCATGTAGGATTGAAAGAGAGAATGAGAGGCGCAGATATTCTGGTGTTTTATTACAGATCAAACTAAAGTTGGAAAAATAGAAAACAGCAAAGGTGCTAGGGAAGATTTAGCTTCTTTTGAGTTCACAAAAGGAAATGGCTTATTAGTGACAGAGAAAACAAAAGAATTACCCTGCTTGAGAACTTGAAAACTCTGATGTTTCCAAAATATGTGGTTCCCCAGGATAAAAACTCACAGCTAATTTTATTTTCTAAATTGGAAGGGGGGTGGGTGGGAACTATTTTGAGATGTGAAATTGTACAATCCTTTCTGCTCTGTGTGCATTTCCCCATGATGCAGATATGAAGAGACCACAATTCACAGGATGTCCCAATAGGTACTAAAAAAAGATTTACAAAATCACAGCTTGAGAAAGAGCCTCATGTTGGGCTGATTGAAGGAAAAACCCCAGAAACACTGCACAGAGATTCCTGGCATCTAATACAGAAACATCAGTCGATTGTTTTTCTTAATTGAAGGTCACTTTGGGACTTCGATGAAAATTTTTTTTCACCTGTCTGTTAGCTGTCTACCTGGCTAAGGAAATTTCTAGAGGACAACCTGTATTTTCCTTATAAAAGAATATATTCTTACGTCATCTGGTTTTGTTAACCTAATTTCAAATATTAAAACCTAGTTTCTCAAAGATTTAAAAGGATTCAAGTAAAACCTTAAAAAGTAATTAGTAAAATGCTAAGCTATATAAATATAACTATGTGGAAACAAAGGAATATTAATCTGTAAGTTAACTTTAAATTCAGGTGACTGAAATATGATATATTCTAAAATAAATAGTTTGTATTCTTTTCAAACCATTTTTTTCCACCAAAATTATGATTTTTTTTTTCTTTTTAGCCTCGAAACCAATAAGACTGTTTGATTTCTAGTCTTGTGTTAATTTGGAGACCCGGGTATACTATTTTCTTTCAACACTCCACTTACCAACGTCAGTCTTCCTTAAAGCTCTGAGGATTTATTTACTGTGGACCACTTCCAGTTCACATGCCTCACTTTCATGGTACTTAATATATTTCTTCTAATTTTCAAACTCCATCAACTCAATTTAACTTATTTTTCATTAACTCAGAGATAGATTAAGTATTGTGATGGTTACAAAGAAGCACATAATAGTTACTATTTTTCAAAAATAAGTATGTGTTACCAGGGATCAAATTAGGGACACAGAATACAATCCAAAACAAAAACACAACCAATTTCTTAAACTCTTTTTTAAAAATCATGTAATACATAATGATGGAGAAGGTATGTCTGGAAATGGAAGAAATATATGAGTGAGACAGGAAAACAGACCAGAAAAAGACTGGAGTTTCAGGAAATGTCAAGGGAAAAGTGCATGTGTATATGTGTATTTTTCTGTGTGTGTGTAACTTTAAACACAATTCTTTAAATTTTGTAAAATAATCATTCTATAAAGTCACTCAATCCCTTTGATTGTTGAGTTTCTGTTATGAGGATATGAAGCTAACATAAACAGCACTTAAATTTTCACCAGTGACAACTATCCCTGCAAGACTCATCAGGAGCTGCACAATCAGGATCATATACTTGGAACCGGGATGTAATTTTTTTTTTTTTTTTTTTTTTTTGATAAAAGGAAGGGGAGCCACATTACTCAAGACTTACTCAAGTGAGAGTAGATCACAATTTCTCCAGTTTAAATGGAAAATCCCAATAATGTTAATATCTGCTGACTTTGGAGTTGTTGAAAAACATGATGTAGCTATGTTATTAAAGTTATTAAATATTCAGTTATTAAAAGGACGGGAGTCCAAAGACGACATGGTGGCAAACCTTGGCATCAGTAAATAGCGGGTGGAACACACTGATGATTCTGAATATTGAAGGACAAGGGAAACATAAATGATCATAATACTGCAGGCAAAGGAGATGGAGAAAACAAGAATGATAGAGTTCAAGAACAAGAATTGGTAAAGGCAATGATAGAATTATGAAAAACTGGAAGGCTAAACATTTTATGGAAGAAATTTGTATTGAAGAAGTAAAATTTGATAGAGACCCTAAGATATGTATAGAATATGAATGAATAAATTGACAGAAACAGATGGGATCAAATTATAGACTGAAAACGTATGTATCATTTAATAGAAAAATTTATATTTTTTGGGGAGCATGTTTATCACCTAAAGCATGGTGTACTTCTAATTTAAAATAAATATCTGATACTGCATGTGTGGGTTTCCTTTAGGTTTGTATTAGTTGATTAATATTTGATTTAAACAGTCTTTGTTCAGCTTAAATAAGATGTAAACTATGAAGTCATGTTTGATATAGTCATTCATCAGCAAACACTTATGAATTCCTACCAGGTGCCTGGCATAAGCTCTAGGGATGGTTCTGGGCAGCTCTGGCATAGAGCAACCAAAGGAAGATGAGTGCCTTATTAGGCAACAGCATTAAGGAAAATTGGTGAATTGAATTGTGTTTATAAAATAAGAAAAAGTAAAGGGGACTCGTGGTCATGCTCTTAAAATTAATGAAAATTATTATTACTTAGGTAGTGGTGAGAACTTACACATTAAACTAGAGACAGATTATATGAGCATACACAGTATGAAGTTTCTCAGAGGCTGCCTGAGATGAAACCCATATTATCAAAATTTACAACTTCTACATGAAAATAATCTGTAGGTTAGATTTTTTTCTCTTTGCAATGATTGCAAACTATGAAAATAATTTGTGAAAAATCAAGGTGAATTTTAGAATGACAGAGTTAACCCTTGCTAAATAATTTGTAATGCAAATACATCCTTTTATCAAATTCTATACCAATTTAATGTGTGATAAGAGAAAGTGTTTTATGAAGTACATTTAAGTAAGTTTGATATTACAGTGTATACCTTCCTATAGCAAAACGAATAAAGAAATGCTGATAAGCAGGGTGCTTTTTGTTTTTTTGCTTTTGCTTTTGCTTTGTTTTGTATTGTGGCCTTAATCAAATTTTGCATATCATTTTGTGTTTTTGATTTTTTTTGATTTCTCCTCTTATGAGAATTCATTATTCTTACAGTTATCCTTGTAAATTTTAATACTTGCTTCATCCACTTCAACAAAATGTACTCCCTTTATAAAATATAAAAAATTTTTACTCCTCTTTTCACATTGTCATAAACTATGTATAGATTTGTTAGTTATATTTTTATTTTGTCAAGTTGACTTTATATTTTATTTTGTCACTCTAATTCTCAGTGAGTTTTAGCTTAAGGAGTGTCCCTGATTTTATATAACATCTTTCTCACTTGAAGGTTTTTTTTAACTGTTTTGATTATTGATTGGTTGGAACCAAATGTATTAGGAGACTCACATTGTCCAAGAAAATCTTTTTGGGTGCCTTTGTGTGTGAACATACACTTGACTACATACAAAGTGCTTGGGTAATGCTTCATTTCTCCCAGGACCCTAGACTTTCTCCATCGTTTCTTGAGTAAGAATATTGACATAAAGAAGTCTGAAGCCAGTCTGTTTTTGCTCTAATAAGTGACTTCATATTTCTGCCCTGAGGTCCATAAAACTTTTTTCTTTGTCCATAAAGTCTGCTAATGCTGCAAGATCATATTTTAGGATTTTAATTCTGTGGCAATTTTTCCTAGAACACTTACATCTTATCTACTTGTAAATTCAGGTTTTTCTCTATTTCAGGGGCGTTTTCATCTGTCAGATCTTTGAATATTTTTATGTTTTATTTTATTTCAATTTTCTTTTTCAATTGTACCAGTGATGAGCATCTTACATGTATTTTGTTGTTTTCTCATATCTATTGGCTTTCATAAATGGATGTACCTCAGTTAATAATTTTTTACTAGTTTGTATTTTGATCCTAGTATTTTCACCATGTGCCCATATTTTGTAAGCTACTGTTGTTCAGTTTTAAGAGTTTGTAATTCTAGTTTTAATGTCTTTTTTACCAAAATATTCTTTAGAAGAGTGTTTTTTTATATACTATTACTTCCAAGAGAATGGATTCTTTTCAGCTATACTATTGCTTTTAATTTCTAATTGTAGGACATTGTAGTTAAGAGGCGCGGCTTTGGTGGATCATTGATACTGTCTTTGTGGCTTAAGCTACAGTTAATATTTTTAAATATTTCAAATAGTCTTCTTTATGATATGTGTAGACAATTGTGTTCACATCATTGTGTTCTTTAAATCCCCATGTTCCTACTTTGTCAGTCTGTCAATTTAAGTTTGTCAGTTTGTCCATTTATTTGTCAATATATTATGGATTTTCAAATTTATCCTTGTATTTCTTACCATTTTTGCTTTATATACATTATTCAATCAGGCATTATTTTATTTTCTCACATAAAATGCATTTTACCAAGACAGACTACTTCTAGGGTAGCACTAGGCATCATAATACATGAATTTCATATTCGCAGTGTCTTAGCACAAAGTTTATTTCTTGATCATATCACAGTTCATTGAGTGTGTTCTCTGCAAGGCAATGAACACCATAATCATTTAGGGACTCTGGTTTCTCCGATCTTATGGTTCCATCCTCTATTAGTTTCTCCGAGTCCTCTCCACTCAGCTAATGGAAAAGAAAAGGGGATGAAAGTTATATAGGAGAATATCAAAGGACCAGGTCTAGAAGTGGTGGATTTACTGTCTGCATTCTGTTAAGCACACATAACTACAAGGGAGGCTTGGAAATACAGTCTAATTGAGTTCCTACATGGAGGAAAAAAAATCTGGTGAAAAGTAGAAATATTTGGGCTACCATTTATTAATGCTTGTCCCTATTGCATCTTTTGTTTTCTGAATATTGAAAGTTTATTTTACATTTTTATAGTATTTCATGAGTATATGTTTGCATCCTTCATTTTAGGCTTCATTGTTTTCTTAGTTTTATCTCTCGTGAATAGTGTATTGATAGATATCTCTCTCTCCTAACTCAGCCTCATAAGCTCTATTCATTAATGGGAAAATATAACCCATTCATATTTTTTACGATGAAGTGTTTAATATTTCTGTGATTTTATTTTATGCTAATTTTTAAACCATAAGTAGTCATCATTTCCTTTCCTATTTTCTACCTTTTGAAAATGTAATGACTTTTGGGGATATATTTTCATCTATGTGGTGGTTTAGAAATATCACTGACTGAATGAATCAAGATTTCTGAGCATGCTTTTTCTCCTCTCAGTGGAACTGAAAACAATAGCAACAACAACGAACCAAAACACCCGGGGGTATTCTTCATGTAGATACTTCATGTTTTTTTGTTACTTTGATGGAAACATGACAGGAGAGTAGGACTAATGTTTGTGTTCACTCTACATTTTGATTAAATCCAATATTCTCTTCAAAATCTTTGATTTCATTTTTTTTATTTTGTGTATTTTACCTTACCTTGTCATTGTACCTATTCTACTTCTTGCTTTTTTAATGTGTTTTAATTTTGGGGATAATTTTTCTTGTATTACTCAATTCTTTTGAACTCTGAGTATGCTCGTTTTATATTTTTCCCAAATTATCTTTTATTTTACCATTTGCGTTTATTCTTGTGTGTGTGTTTCAATAGGTCCAAATTTTCCTAGAAAAAATTGTGTGTGACATTTTCTCCTGTTTTCTGGAATACTTTTTCTTCTGGTGTGGGTTTTTAAAGTCTGACTTCTCTTTTGGATGGATGGATGGATGGATGGATGGATGGATGGATAGATAGATAGATAGATAGATAGATAGATAGATAGATAGATAGATAGATAGATAGATAGATAGATAGACAGACAGACAGACAGACAGACAGATAGATAGTAATCTTTTTTCCTCTCTTTTCTGAGGAAGTAAAAGCAAGAGCTGCAATGTCTGTGCCTGAGCCACACACGGAATGTTCTCTGTTCATTAATCTTAGTATAGAACGGGTTGATTTCAAGTTCAAACTATTTAATCTGAAGAAAGTTGTGAAATTTTTCTTTGAACAGCCTCTCTCCGTCTCTCCCTTCCTCCCTTCCTCCTCCTCCTTCTCCTCTTCTTCTCTCTTTTCATATTCTTAATCTACATACTACATTTGTGCACTTTTCTATATCTGGACTTCTGCTTCTTTTCCTTCCTTATCAAAACTCTGGACCACACTATTAAGATCTCTTCCAGCTTTAGGCTGCATATATCTAAGCCTACTACTGTCTTTGAGAACATGTAATGAAATATTACAAATGATTTCACATCTAAAAGTTGAGATTAGATTAAGAATTTCCCAACATCTACTTTCTTAGAGTTCCCCCACTCATTATGCTAATAGTTCTCAAACATTTTTGCCAAAGATAATTTCAAGCAGATTAAAAACTCCACAGACATTACTTAAGCTCTTACATCTGTATTGTGTATGTGTTCAAGTACTTCTATTATATAGATGATTGCAAAAAAATAAAATGTCTTCTTTAAATACATATGATATTTGAAACATTTGATTAGAATTTATGCATGTCTAAAACACTCATTTTTTAATTTTCATAAATTAGAAAATATCAAACTTTAGTATAATTGAATTAATATTTTAACCATTCAGCTAATAAAATTTTCTGTGGTTTGGGAAGGAAGAATGATAACTTAAAGTAATTCCCTTTGTTATTTCAAGATTTTTTGTTCATTTGGGACTAGAGATAAAAGAAGATATGTTCTCTTCCTTTAAAACTTGTATTGAAGGGTATATCTTACAAGCATTATAAACAATATAAAATATTCTGATAATGACATTGTTTAATTATGAGTGTTTGATGTAGAAAGCAATGATCTCTGACACTTTTTATTTTTTTCAGAATAAATTGAAAATATATTACCTGGCTACCTAACCAGGTGCCACCATGTTAAGCAATTTTATTACAGCTTCAGAGAAAAGCTAGCCTATGTAAAGTGTGTTCTTTCAAGATACAAGTCTAACACATTGACACATATATCATACACCCACACCTACCAATAGAAAACAACAACAACACAACAACCTCATTAAAATTAATGAGGCAAATGGTGCTATTTTTGATGGGACACTAATGAGAGAATCTTTTTTTTTTAAACCAAATAGAATCTTATTAATTTATGTCAGAAACAGAAGTGGAGACACAGTCATATTAGAAGTGTTAATTCCACAAGGGAATATCTCCAGTGGTCCTTTAACTGGGCTTAACCACTTATTTAATCAAACTTATTTAGCTTCATGTTAATGTTACATGATTTAAGATCATTCCTATATCATAGCATAAGCTCTCTGAAAAAAATTGTTATTATTCACCTATATACCCCCCATTACAAAGAATAACACAGTCATGCACTACGTAACAATGTATTGATCAATGACAGCTCATATATATGGTGGCAGTTCCATAGGAATATAATACAGTATTTTTACCATACAATTTCTATGCTTATATATATTGAGATACACAAATACTTACCATTATGCTACAGTTGCCTGCAGTGTTCAGTACAGTAATATACTGGACTAGTTTGTAGCCTACAAGCTATAGGCTATATCATGTAGCCTAAGTGTGTGGTAGGTTATACCATCTAGGTTTGTGTAGGTGTACATTCTATGATATTCCCACAATGACAAAATTGCCTAATGGTGCATTTCTCAGAGTGTATCCCTGTCATTAAGTGATGTGTGACTGTACTTTGGATGTTATAGGATCACCCTTTCTTCCCCTATTATAAAACAAAAATATATTTTGTTTCACTTTTACAGTTTTTGAATATAGAAAAAATAAATAAAACTGAGATGCTGATCTTTTCAATTGAACCAAAAATCTTTCTGAAACCAGTATTGGTACATATCATTTTGAAGAGTAGTATGTAAATACGTTAAAATAGAATCAAATTTTAACTAAATTTTGTTATACCAACATATTGAAAGTAATGGCGAATTCCATTATAAAATGGTATATTCCTTGTAATGTGAACATCTGTTATTTATTTTGATGACAAATAAGATGTCATCATCACATCACATGAAGATTCATGTGATTTTTCATCAACTACTGATGTGGACACACGTGCATAGTAACAAATTCATCTTTGAGATGAATGTAAAAAAAATATGCTTAATATACTTACTAATTGACACCAGTCTATGTGATTGTCTATTACTACATGCCCACTTTTATGTCAGCATTTTCTCATATTTGAGATAGAATACCTATAATCCATCCTGGAGAGAAAGAAAGTATGCGAAAATGTGTGAACATTCATTCGGCAAATATTTAGCTGAGCAACTACTTTGTGTCATACAGTGGTATACATTTGTGCCAGGCATTAAGATATGTACTGGGAAATAGCAGTTAACAAACAGAAAAGGATTCCACTCCTATGGAGTTTATATTCTAATTTGATGAGACTGGAAATGAGCAGAAAAATAAAATATATAGGGTATTAGGTGTTGCTATGACAACAAGAAAATTAAAATAAAGAGCAGAGACTGGAAATTTAAATAGGGTGACCAGAGAAGGTCTCAGAAAGGTGACATTTGAATAAAATCTGAAGGAGGTAAGGATTTTTTTTTTGAAAAGTTATGGTTAGGTTTTATTGATGACAGGGATTTATATGATTATGATAGCTTCAATCAGAATAATAATAAAAAAATGAAAATGTAGTAGGAGGCCAGGCGTGATGGCTCACGCCTGTAATCTCAGCATTTTGGGAGGCCGAGGCGGACGGATCACCTGAGGTCAGGAGTTCACGAACCAGCCTGACCAACGTAGAGAAACCCCGTCTCTATTAAAAATATAAAAATTAGCAGGGCTGGTGGCAGGCATCTGTGATCCCAGCTACTCAGGAGACTGAGGCAGGAGAATCGCTTGAACCTCAGAAGTGGAGGCTGCAGTAAGCTAAGATCATGCCACTGCACTCCAGCCTGGGTGACAGAGTAAGACTGTCTCAAAAAACAAAATAAAGAAGAAAATATAGTAGGAAAGGCTACATTAATTAAAATACTTATAAAACTATATATTTTAAAGACCATGGCAGGATTCATATTTTAGGAAGCATGGCCTTTAGTTCTGTATTTAATAAATTTAACAGAAAATTATTGTCTAAATGCAAGCATTTAAGGTAATCATTAACCTGCTGTTTGGAGATGTGTACATTAATCAATTACTTTTCTATCCAAACAAACAAACTTTACATCATTGTGACATGGACTTTGCTTGTCTTAACTTCTCTATTATAGTTATCATATTGATTACTAGTGATTTGTGTGTCTTCTTATTATTCTATAGCTTTATTAAATATAAGGACCCTATGTGTTCATCTTTTTTTGTGTGTACAAAAACAGAATGCATGGCACTCAGTTATTATAACTTTTGAATAAATTGATTGATTCATTCAATAAATAAGTATTGACAAACTACTGTTTTAAGAACTGGAGATTCATTGGTAACTAAGTCAGAAAAAATACCTGGATTCATGAAGTCTACATGTTAATGGAAAAAGTCAATAATCAAAGAAGCAAAAATACATGTCACTTAAAAATCTATTATGAGAAAAATCAAGAAAGCAATAGCAAGTAGTGAGAAAGTATACGCTCTCTTACCTTTTATACCTCCCAGAGGCAGTGATATTGAAGATGAATCAGGAAGAGAGGGAATAGGTTGAGTAAAGGGGATTCCTGAAAGAGGAAACCAGAAGTCCAAAAGCTCAAGTCTTGCTCAAAGGCTCAGAGCAAGAGGCTGAGGTTTGAGAGGAGAGGGGTTAATATGATAGGCAAATGTTCAGGTCACATCAACCTGTAAACTGTGATCGAGTGTTTCAATTTGAACCAGGAGGGTGTTTGGGCCACACAAGTGACATGATTCTGTTAATACCTTTTAATGATTGCTCTGTGAGCTTGGTAATGAAATTGAGTGTAGAGGATTAGTAATGGAGGCAGGTGGAACAGTTTGGAAGCTCTATGTTGTGTTTGAAAGAGGCGGTCCCTGTATGGGTCTAGAGTAGTAGAAACAAGGGTGATTGAGAACAAAATAGAAATGGATTAAATACAATAGTATGAAGGGAAGCGTCTTTGAAAATATCTGGTTGGACTTTTCAAATACATGATTTCTTGTAAATGTATTGATATATAATCACCTTTTTAGGGGGTGCTTCTAAGAATTTCTTTGTCTTTAGTTTTCAGGTATTAACTTACGGTATAGCAAGGATGGATTTTTTTTTTTTTTAATTTATCCTGGTTGAGGTTTGTAGTGATTTTTTTTTTTTTTTTTTTTTGAGATGGAGTCTCACTCTGCTGCTCAGGCTGGAGTGCAGTGGCTGGATCTCAGCTCACTGCAAGCTCCGCCTCCCGGGTTTACGCCATTCTCCTGCCTCAGCCTCCCGAGTAGCTGGGACTACAGGTGCCAGCCACCTCGCCCGGCTAGCTTTTTGTATTTTTTAGTAGAGACGGGGTTTCACCGTGTTAGCCAGGATGGTCTCGAACTCCTGACCTCGTGATCCGCCCGTCTCGGCCTCCCAAAGTGCTGGGATTACAGGCTTGAGCCACCGCGCCCGGCCTATAGTGATTTTTTAATCTGTGGCTTAATGTGTTTCAGCATCTTCGAAAAGTTCTCAGCCATTAGGTTTAAATACAGCTTCTTCTCCTCTATCTCCTCTTTTACTGAGACCCCAGTTATCTCTCTCTCCAACCTTTTCTTGTATCTTCTGCTCTTTTCAGAATTTTCCATTCTTTTATTTCTCTGTGCTCCAGGTATGCATGTTTTATTCTGACCTATTCAGTTCATTTTTCTATGTTTAATCTACTGTGAAATCTGTTGTAATTTCAACTATTTTCAGGTCTAAAATTCATTTTTATTTTATTGATTGTTTCCAATTATCTGTCAAAACTTTTCATCTTATTTATATTTTGAAAATATTGTATTGTATCTATACCTGTATTATCTAGATTTATTGTGGGTCCAATTCCATCAAATTTTCTATTTGTTATCATTTGTTTATTGAAAATCTTTTTAAATCAAGTGCAAGATATTGCATCTTAAGAAGTGTAGAAATAATTTGAGAATCTAGAGGATGACATTTTATTCCAGAAAGAATGTGTTTCTTTTTCATTTTTGGCAGGCCCTTCAGGTTAGGAGCAGATCATCTTAATCGAAGTAGAGACTATGTTTATTCAATACTGGGTTTCTGCCTTTGTGAGGGATAGTATATTTCTGGTTTGCTCTTCTGTTTAAGACATAGTCCTTCAGGATCCCAAATGAATGCCTCAAGGCCCCTCTACCTTGGTAGACTATAAACTACAATTTCGTTTCTCGAGTCCTGGGAGACTGCCATCAACTCTGATAAGCTTCTCAGCCTATCACCTATAACTTTTAATTAATTTTCTATTGATTGACTGATTCAAACAGGGTCTCACTCTGTCATCCAGGCTCTGGAGTGCCATCGTGTAGTAACAGCTCACCATAACCTTGTGAACTCTTTGACTCAAGTGATCCTCCCACCTCAACCTCATGAATAGGTTGGACTACAGGTGCAAGCCACCACAACCAGCTATTTTATTTTTTATGTTTTGTAAAGATAGGGTCTTACTATGTTGCCCAGGCTGATTCTGAACTCCTGGGCTCAAGTGATCCTCCAACCTTGACCTCCCAAAATGTTGGGATTACAGGCATGAGCCACTTCAACCAGCGTACTCACAGCTTTGAAATGCAGAATGCCTCAGGAAAAGCAGCAAGACCAAACTGTGAGGTCATCTGTCCAGGATTCCATTCTCTTCAAAATCTTGGCTCACATGTTTTCTATGTGTTGTTAACTTTTCAGTGCCTTAGATGGAGGGTAGGTAGGGTTGTGTGTGTGTGTGTGTGTGTGTGTGTGTGTGTGTGCGCGCATGCACACGCGCGCGTGTTCTTTCTCTCTGGCAGAAAGTTAATCTGAAGCTAGTCAGCCATTGCCTGAAACATTTTGCTTAATGGAAAAAAATGATAGAATACAAAATATTTTTAGTGGACTGTGAATCACCTTATTGCCTATATTTAGGAAATAAAAATATATATGTATATGTATACATATATATGTAATTAAAGATTTAAAAGGTATAAAAATCTAAATAATCCCAAAGAAAATGTATGAAAAATTTAATAAAGATAAAAGCCAAAGACTAAATGATGAGGCAGTAAGCTACAAATGAAGCAGATTTGATCAATAAAACTGAAAATCTGGTCCCTTAAAAAAGAAACAGTGGTCACATTGAAAATATTTGACAATTATAGCCAAAAAGAGAGAAAAGAAATTATATTGGAGATAAGAAAATGGCTACAAGTAAGAAATGTTTTACAAAAAATATTTGCATAAAACTTGATTAATAACTCAGAAAACATAGATAATGTGAATTTTTAGGAAAATTTAAGCCTCGAAAATTAACTTAACAAATTGAAATTTTCTCAATAGAAAAAATTTTAAAAATAATAAAAGATCTATACCTGAAAGAGCATCAGGAACATTTTTTATAGATGCATATCACCAAACCTTCAAAGACCAAGCACTCTCCATGTTACATAAGGTCTTACACATAGAAATATGGAAAACAGGCCGGGCATGGTGGCTCACGTCTGTAATCCCAGCACTTAGGGTGGTCAAGGCAGATGGATCACTTGAGGTCAGGAGTTCGAGACCAGTTTGGCTAACATGGTAAAACTCTGTCTCTACTAAAAATACAAAAATGAGCTGGGAGTGATGGTGCATGCCTATAATCCCAGTTACTTGAGAGGCTGAGACAGAATCGCTTGAACCTGGGAGGAAGAGGTTGCGGTGAGCCAAGATCACGCCACTGCACTCCAGCCCGGGCAACAGAACAAGACTCTGTCTCAAGAAAAAGAAATATGTAAAACATCCCAATTTATTTATGAGACTGGAATAACCAGAAAACAAAATCAAGGATAGCCCCAAAAAAGAAACTAGCTGCAGGCTGATCATGATGATGGTAGGATTTCAAAATACAATATTAGCAATCAAATCTTGTTGACCAAGTGAAATACTTACATTCAGAGTGCAAGTATCTCTAACAGGATGAAATTTGTTTTGGTATATCCTGACTAAGACACAATAAAGAAGAAAAATCAAGTGATCATCTCATTCATTGTTTAGGACAAAATTGATAAAAATTAACACCTGATTTTAGAGAATAGTGGACCACAATAGAGATAGATTATCATAGGAAAAAAAATGACTTACGTAAACAAATTTTAAAACAATAAAATTTAAAACCTCTTTGTGACTAAAGATACTGCAAGGAACATAAAGGTTTGGAAGATAAAAAATATATTTGCAAGGAGGGAAAATATAAGACAGCACCTTGAAATGCGTAAGAAATATGCCAATAGATAACTAAAAAAATTTAAAGACAAATAATTAAATTTTTCAATAAGCTTATAGAAAAAAATGTTTAACTTTACTAAGAGTCAGGGAATTGCAGCCTAAATTGGGACACTATTTTCACTCATCATATTGGTAAATATTAAAAAGTAAAAAGATTAATCATGTTCTGTTTTAAAAGAATGCTGGTGAAAGGCATTCTTATTTAAGATGATGTCTAAGTGAAAGGCAAACTTATAGCAGCACAATTTGTAATTACAAAAATGTAGAACCGGCCGGGCGAGGTGGCTCAAGCCTGTAATCCCAGCACTTTGGGAGGCCGAGACGGGCGGATCACGAGGTCAGGAGTTCGAGACCATCCTGGCTAACACGGTGAAACCCCGTCTCTACTAAAAAATACAAAAAGCTAGCCGGGCGAGGTGGCTGGCGCCTATAGTCCCAGCTACTCGGGAGGCTGAGGCAGGAGAATGGCGTAAACCCGGGAGGCAGAGCTTGCAGTGAGCTGAGATCCGGCCACTGCACTCCAGCCCCGGCGACAGAGCAAGACTCCGTCTCAAAAAAAAAAAAAAAAAAAAAATGTATAACCAACCCAAATGCCCATTAGTTAATGATTGGATATAAGAAACTTTGGTGTATATATATATATGTGTGTGTGTATGTATACAGTGAAATACTACTAAGCCATAAAAAGGAATGAATTAATGGCATTCGTAGCAACCTGGTTGAGACTGGAGACTATTATTCCAAGTGAGGTAACTCAGGAATAGGAAACCAGACATTGTGTGTTCTCGCTCACAAGTTGGAGCTAAACTATAAGGATGCAAAGACATAAGAATGACACAATGGACTTTGGGGATTCAAGGGGAAAGGGTGGGAAGGGGGTAAGGGATAAAAGACTACAAATCAGTTGCCTGGATTTTATTGTTGTTGTCAATTTGCTATGGTTTGTTTTCTAGCTGCTATCAAGCTGCTCCCACTGCCAAAGTTGGTAAGCCCTTTCTTTTCTTTTAACTCTGAGGTCCCTTCTTTCTCCAGTCCCTTGGTTCTGACCTCAGGTTGGAGCTTTTTTAATGCATCTGTAATTGTTCTCACAGGCACAGTAACACAAACACAGTAACACAAGCCATTTACAGACTGTCTTAGTCCTAGGTATAGACCCTGCCTCTGTCCTTGCTTCCCTGTCTGCCACTTCCTCCACCCCATCCCCCCACTCTCCCCGACCACCACTTCACCAGAAGCCTAGGATCAGGCAACAGATTTCTCTCAGCATACTGTCTCACCTCTAACCCCTTCTTGGGACAGGGGTCAGGACTACCAATTCCCTTTTCAGGGATTCTGGGAGGCATTTTCACTCTAATAGGGATTCTGCGAAGTCTCTGTGGTTAAGGTGCTCCTTTCCTTTTTTGCTTCTTGGAAGTTGCCATTGCGGTGTCAACTTCTTTGAAAAAGTTGGTCGAAGAGATATTGGAGAGTGTAGTGCCTGAGTAAGCGGAAAGATTCAACCTGGGTCTCGGGGGTCTTCAGTTCAGGTCTCTTTATCCCCTTCTACACAGGATTTAATTGCTGCAGCCTACAATAATATGCTCATTACTTGTCACATTTTCTAATTGCATTTTGTAATTTATTTGTGCCTAATGATCACACCTGTGGATTATGGAGACATACCACACATGCTTATGCATAGGTGTAAATGGTTACACATACTTTCTTCTTTCTCCTGCCATGCATTTGAAGTGTTTCTCTTCTTTCACAAAACACACTAGGAGCAGAGCATTTAGGGGAGGGAAAATGAGAGGGGTGGTTACAGATACACCTTGTTCTTTACTTGTGTGTACTTAATATGGATAATTAGATACTCTTTACCAGGTACTTTGCCACAGGATTTTCATGGATTACATTTGATTGTTGCCACATTCTTATGCAGTAGCTACTCTTTAATCTCTACAGGTGAGAGAGAAGCACCAGGTAGTGAAATGACTTGTGCAGGACTGAACTTGTGAATGATGGGCACAGATGTGACCCAAGTGGTATCTGCCAAGCCCATATGTTTCAACTTGAGCGATACTGTCTCTTGCTATTCTGTTACTTTTATGTTCTGCTTTTGCACTCAAAGTTATAGGCTTTCATTTTGTTAGACATTATAAAGATATAAAAGAAATTTAAGCCATACTCAAAATTGAGAATGCCATATGATATATCCAAACGATGTAATCTTACATGACTACCAAAAAGGTTGTTTATGAAGAGTTGATAGTAACTTGAGAAACCAATTTTTAGATAAAGGTAAAAACCTGGATCCACAATTGGATGAAAGTTTCTGCAACTGCTGATGGGGTAGGGGTTTACCTGCCATCACCTGTAGAACAAGAAACTCAAACCAATAGAAATAGTATATTTTGGGTACAATAATACTGTTTTTTATTGTCAGAAAATTTGCATGGCTTTGGATTAGTACCCTAGTGGCACCTGTTAGCTTAGAGTCAATTGCAGAGACTCTGTCCTGTGATAAACACATGCTACAGGTCTGACAACAGGAACAGGAGAAAGGGATAGTGGCCTCATTGAAGTCATCAGGACAGCCCCATGGTAAAGGATGTGATAGAAAAATTCTCCCCATCTACTTGTGCCGAGCCTTTCCTTTCATGGAGTTGTAGTTTCTCTTTTGCTGAGATACCTGTTGTCCTCAAGTTCTTCTCCAGGCCTCTATCAAAATTCCATTTCAAATACCTAAGGCTAAGCGTAAAGATACAAATAAAACTGTGAAAATTTACTAAGAGATGTAAACAAAACCTTGCAGTATTGAGACATACTATCTTTTCTGAGGCAGAGGTCTTACTAGTTTTAAATTTTTTTGTCCCAAATTAATACAGAATTAATATACAATCTTATCAAATTCCCAATAGGATATTCTGGGGGAAGAGAAGAAATATTTAAATTTTGCATGAAAGATTTAGAGTCCTTCAAATGATTTCTAAGATTTCAAATATAAATTGGAAAAATTACAAAGGAGAAATACCTAAAGCTTATAATGGAAAAATGAAAAATAACACATTTATATATAAATGCAGTTGACCCTTGAACAATGTGGGTTTGAATTGCAGGGGCCCATTAATATGAGAGGGTTTTGTTCCCCCAATAAATAAAGGGGTCTCTCTGTATCTAATGTTTCCACATCTGCAACGAAGAGTGCAGAGGGAAAGCACAGTATTCACAGAATATGAAACCCTGATATTGAGGGCTGACTTCTTGTATGGAAGGTTTGCTTTGGGCCGATGGTGGGACTCAAGCATGTGCGAATTGTGGTATTCACAGCAGTCTTGGAATCAAGCTCTTTTGAATACCAAGAAACGACAATAATTTCATTAAAAGTGCCATTCAAAATAAATTGGGGAAAATTTATGTGGTAATTGACGCCAAAGTTTACTAAACTTCCTTAAAACTGCATTATAGTCTTAAAAATACTAAAACTTAAAAATGTGTACTGAAAGTACTTAAAGTACTAAAAACTTTAAACACATTGGTAAGAAATTATAAGGAAAAAACACAAATGCCTAATTATAAAAGAAATGCAAACCTAAGAAAAAATGAGCTTTCTTATACAATTTGCAAAGTATGTAATACTGTGTTACTTCCAAGAAAATATGAATTGAAATGGGCTTCTGCTTTCAATTTTGGTGAGATAATACAACTTGGGACAAACTTTCTAGAAAATGATTAGTAATGCATTTCAGCACTTTCAAAATTCATTTATTTGACCTAGTAATTCTATTTCTAACAATCTCTTCTAAGAAAAACAAATCAGAAATCTTAACAAAAAGTCATGCCTATGCCACGTGGATTTATTTATCATAACAAAATGTGGAAACAACTAAATTGTGGAAAAATAGGAAGACACTTCAATTGATTATAGTAAATCTTTTTAACAAAATGTTAGGAAGCCATTAAACAGATGCTTTCAAAGAATAATGTCATGGAAAAGCCTTCATGATATAATGTTAGAAAAATAAAATACATATTGTATATTTAATTTGACATGTGTGTGACCTATATATGACCATATATATATACACACACACACAACACACATATGTATATAAACATAACATATGTATTAAAGAGTCTGAAGGAAAATACATTAAATATTAGGAGGGATATTTTGAGTACTATGATTAGAAGTGTTCTTAATTTTTATACATTTCTGGTTTTGCATGTTTTAAAAGTCTTCAAGTGTGCATTTATATTCAGAAATAGTTTGCTTTAATATATTTTCCTAAGAAAAGTAACATACCAATATCTAAACAAAATGTATAGAAAAATACCATCCTTTCATTAAATTGTTTTGAAACCTTCATCTAAAGGAATAGCTTAATTAAAATTCCAGACCTTAGACAGCAGGTTTAGGGAATTAGTTTGTCATCCTAAGAGGCTCTTAAGGCTCCTGGAATCACACTACATGGCAATTGACAGTACTGCCAATGTAAGTTTTAGGGTCAGGTCAGGATATGGATACTGAAGTCTCAATTATGGGCAGTGTGGGGAAATGCAGTTCACCAATACACAGGAGTTTACCCAAGTTTCTCAAATGTAGTGAGTTTTAGAATACAGCAGTGATAATGGGCTAGGTGGACGAGACTCAATTTACTCATTATTTTTGAGCCCGCAAATTTTGGGAAAGAATGACATGGGGAAAGAAAGGGATGAACAGAAGATGGAAAAAGAAAAGAGAGCAATCTTAGAGCAGCAAGCACCTTGAATTGTAGTCTTGAAGGCAGCCCAGAAGAATTGAGATAGCTGGGGAAATTGTATTGTGTATCTGAAGTACACCAGCTCTGTTTTACAGGCCTTGTGCCATCGCATCATCTGGGTTACATTACAAGAACACTCTACTCCTCACATAGCATAAGTCTCTGGTAATTTTGGTGCAGGAAGGATGAGTAAGTTTTACTATATTTAATTATCATAGTGTGAGTGTTCTCTGAAAGCCTTGATGTAGCTGAAGCCTCTGCCATAATTTACCAAGAAGTCTTTGGAGTCCGCTTAGAATCTTGCCATCCTGGGCCCTTTGATGACCCTGACTTTTTGTGATTTTGCTTAAGATATCCTATCAGGTATCTGCCTGATGTCATGGGAGCATAAGGGCATGTGTTGATGGCAAGAAGACCACAGAGTCTTATTCTCTGACAATGTTTATTCCACATCTGTGATTTGTGTCCTACAAGGCTCTTGGGACTTAAACCACATGTGCTATATTTGCATTAATGGGAACTTGAGAAGGAGAGGCCATAACACTATTAAAATGTTTAGCTTTTGCTCCCATCACACAGACACATGCTAGTAACTACTCCCAGACCTTGTATCATGGTGCTGCAGGATGCAACGTGGAGTGCATTCATTGTTTCAATACAAGGGACTTGAAAACAAATAGCTGCCATCTCTGTCTCTGATAGTTTGCCAGGCTTTTAACTTCTTTGGTTTTTCCCTCTCCAGATCATGGTGAGGTATCTCAAATGTGTTCCAAACAGCACATTGCCCCATCTTTGTTTCTTCTTTTATATAGGAACTCTTGCTTTAAGGTATATTTAGAAAACCTAGGGTCTAAGCCAAATTCCAAAGAACCACATGTTAATTCTACTTTCAAATGGCAGGAAATGACTTAGTGCAGAATCACCCACACATGGTTATTGATCACCCAGGCCTAATAGTCACAAATGTGACAAATATTCTGGAAGTTTTTCTTGGTTTAACTATCCAACTGTTAAATTATATACGAAGGTATTTTGAAGCATCTTATAAACAGGGAGGTAGGGAGGGTGCAGGGTGGGAAGAGAAAAGAAGGGGAAGGGAAGGAGAGACAAAGGGACTGGGAGAGAAGGAGGGAGGAAAAGAGAGAAAGAGAGCCTGTCAAGGAACAGGGTATGAAGATCACATCTTCATTACTCCCTAGGCCAAAGTTTTTCAAATTGTATTCAAGATCCTTTAGTGCGTCACAGAATCAACTTAGTGAATTGGGACCAGCATTTTTAAATGAAATATATTAGAGAAAAAAACCAGGATAGAAAATATCAGTATTATATCACATACAGTAATGGGAGGTATTATTTGATAAAACTTTTGTTTCAATTATATGATATATATATATATAAATGAACATATATGCACATGGTGTATCTATATGTATGTTTTTCATTATTATACATTGAATAATAGATGAATGAATTGATGTGTAGAAAGATACCTAGATGACAGAGAGAGAGAGAGAGTGTGTGTGTGTGTGTGTGTGTGTATCTGAGAGAAAGAGAAAGCGGGGAGAGAGAGCAAGAAAGAGAGGCACTGATCTGATTGGCAATGATTACTTCTTTTTTTTTTTTTTTTTTTTTTTGAGACGGAGTCTTGCTCTGTCACCCAGGCTGGAGTGCAGTGGCCGCATCTCAGCTCAATGCAAGCTCCGCCTCCCAGGTTTACGCCATTCTCCTGCCTCAGCCTCCTGAGCAGCTGGGACTACAGGCGCCTGCCACCTCGCCCGGCTAATTTTTTGTATTTTTTTTTTTAGTAGAGACGGGGTTTCACCGTGTTAGCCAGGATGGTCTCGAACTCCTGACCTCGTGATCCGCCCGTCTCGGCCTCCCAAAGTGCTGGGATTACAGGCTTGAGCCACCGCGCCCGGCCGGCAATGATTACTTCTTACCATGTTTCATGAACAAACATGTTTGAAAGCCATTACCAGATTATACCTCCAGGACAGTGGCTTCTTTAAATTTGGAATACATTCTTCCCTTAGTGCCTCCTCCATCTGCATTCAGGTAAATTAACAAGCTGCATATAAATCTCATCTAATTAAGCCACAAACTTTTAAAGAAAATGTTGTGGATGAAACTCAGTGAAATATGAATCCAATGCTGTGAGCCTCAAGGGTAGCAGATTACAAACCCAATACTGGCTCTCATGATGGAAAAATGTTCTCCTTAATGTCCTACTCCCCAGGATACTAGAGAATGATAAGTGGCACAATAGTTGATAGTAAGCCTGAGAAATTGAGGGAGCAACTTACTATATTGATGATCTTTAGATATCATTTATTCAGGGATTGGTATTATTGCTTGAGATCACGAAAAAACAAGTTAATGGCAATAGAACCATCTTGATGGAGCAGGCAAAAAACTATAGTTGGGACAACTACTATGGAAAAGTTTGAGCTGATAATATTGGAAGGAAGTGTGTCTTCTGGACAGAATACAGAACCCAAAAACTAAGATAACAAAATTCAGTCCAGGCTGTTAGGGTGTCAGTTCCAACCAGAAATAACAAGGATATTTTAAAGACCATTGGATGATTGCAGAATACACTGACATGACTCATTTTCAGATATTCTTATAACGATGGTGCCTTGAACGCAAGTATGGATTATTTCTTGATTACATGTGTAACAATTCAGATGGGTGAGGCAGATGGAAGGTGAATTTAAAGAACTCAGTGAGGTGCTGTGAGGATCAGGGAGATGCTCCGCAGAGCCCCAGTTCCTAAAAGGGGGTCTGGCAAAAGGACACTACCAGCCGAGAGGGTCTGGTACATGTGATAAACCACCAGAATGGGGAACCACAAGCCAGAAGCAAGAAGAAGATGCAGCAACAGAAATGAGCTTTGGCAAAGATAGAATATCTAAGACAGGGTGCATTCTCAACTCTCAGGGCCTGAGATCACGTCAAGTCACTTTGGGATGTGGCAAAGGTCTTAATTTAAATACCAAGCATCTCAAAAGTGGGGCATCTAACATTGAAAGCAAAGAAGCAGCTGCTGAGTTGTGTAAAAGAGGAGGAAAAGATCAGGAACCAGAAAGAGCCGGAGAAAACTCAGGGGCCCACGGAAGAGGCATTCTTCTTATCAAAATGGTGTATCATCTTTTCAGATAGATGCATTGGTACAACCTTAGAAAGCAGTGACATGTTGACAGTTATGGAAGTTGCAAAATAGAGCCAGCTTTAAGAGGATGTCTTCCCCACTGTGACACTGTGGAATAGCTCTGCTAATACAGGTTCTTAGTGACTAATCACTGCTTTCCTCCTTACTAATATACCAAATAAAATCTGTTTTTTACATTTCAAGGCCTTTCGTTATGTGGATACCAAAACCCTTTAGTACTAACCTAAGCCAATTGAGCTATCATTCATTCTATACCCCTTTATTGAGAGCTGGTGCTACTCCAGGTACTTGGCTGAGTACAGGGACGTGTAGTTTTGTGGTCAGGGAGCTTAGTGTATGGAAAGGTCAAGATACTGGATGTGTACAATAGTGAGATGCACACCATTATGAAGTTAGTACAAACTGCTGGAGGGATACTTCTTTTTTTTTTTTTTTTTTTTTTTAGCCTCTAGATGTTATAAAGGACTTTCCTGAATAGGTAATGTTGAGTAGTTTCCTCAATAAAGAGGTGGAGTTTGCAAAATCCAGGAGACAATCAATGAATCAGTCAGTAAATTAAATCAAATAAGAACATAACGTTTTAAAGTGCTAAGTATGTGCCAGGTATTATGTTAAGTTCTTCTTCGGGATTGTATTTTATATAGCCCTTATAATGGTCCTATGAGGTGTAGGTATTAGTGTTTTTCTCAGGTTATAAGTGAGAATATAGAAACATAAAGATTTTAAATTGTTCAAAGTTATACAGTTAATAAGTAGAGGAATTGAAAAGGTGAGAGACAGAGAGATAAATTATGAAGTGTTTGGCAACATACATTAAAGAATTTAGGTTTTATCCTAAGGATAGAAGGGATCCATTCAGTGACTTTTAAGTGGCATATGACAGATACGGATTTAGGTAGATCATCTTTCTAGGGTCTAGAGCAGCAGACTCCAATACAGCATAATTTTCAAATCACTTGTGAAGCTCTGTAAACAGACAGAATACTAGGCCCTATCCCCCGGGTCTGGTCCTAGTGAATGTGAGAATCAGACTCCAAGGACAAAGTTGATGTCAGTCAACTTAGGAGTTTACTCGTGAGTGGACGTAAAGAATGGGTTGTAACTATACCATCTGGCAGTAAGGAGGTCAGACCAGAAGTCACATTGGTCCGAATGGTAATAGATCAGAAATGATATTGTTTTGAATTGAACTAGAGATATACATTAGGGATCTTTCAGTTTTGCAACTCTAATTTTTTTTATTTTAAAATACGAGAAATGGTAATATAATTCCGGAGTGTGTCTGTAAGGGAGAAGAATTGTGTCTTACAGGAAAATATTTGGTAACACCTCCATTTAAGGGATGAGTGAAGGGAGAAGATTCCACAAAGAGGGTGCAGGAACAGCTTCTTCATGTCCTTTAGAGATGCTATATACTTTCCTTCCTCTGAATCTTTGTATAAGCTTTTCCTTTCACCTGTGTTGTCCTCTTACCCTGCCTTTTCTTCTACTAAATCTCATCCATCCTTTGAAGGTCCTTCTCCAACATTCTTCCCTGAGTCCTCCATTATACCCTCAAGGAAAGTTTGGTTTCTTTCATTAAAAACCATTATGTGTCCCATCTTGAATCATTATGTAATTATTGTTTCTAATTGTTTTCCCATGCTGGTCTTTTCTCACACTAGATTAGAAGCTTCTTAAGAGGAAGGGTCACTGCTAACTTTTTTGTATATCTCACAGTTCTTAGAATTGGACCAGTAGCAGGTATTCACTAGGCACCTAAATGGTTATTAAATGACTCCCAATGTTGTGTATGTTGGCTGATGATCCATATGTCCAAAATAGGCCTCATCCTATTTTATACCTATTGTCCTGGTGTCATTATTAACAGTGCCTTTTGCCTTCAGAATTATCATAGTTTCAACACTAAATTATATAGTCACCCTACTGATAGTGCTACCAATATATTTTTTTAAAAGTCTAGCATCTTTAAGTGGTGATATTGCAATACAAATGTCATTTTGCTTTGGGGAGTAAGGAGTGTTAAGGTATTTTTGCACACATTTGGCATGGAGTGATATGTCATTCCAGATGTCTCCTTATTAGGTAAGTGGCCTACCTAATGACAGATGTCATTGTCTATTATAGAGTCACAAGTGGTTTATTTTAATAAAAATACCATTAAATTCTCTATTTTTCTGTTGTGTTCTTTTCTATATACATAGAAATAGAACATATTATATATACATATGTACTATGTTATATATTATATATAACTTTATAGTACATATGTGCATATATGATGTATATCACTACATCATGATATATAGCACTATATGTGATATACTGATATATATCATATATAGTGATATATATCATATATGAACATATTATATGTACATATATACTATAGATATTGTAAACCACTAACTGTAGTTTTAGAAATGTCAGATGCTTTTTCATGTTTGGTTTAAAGATAACCCTTTTGAGTAAACAAGAATTTTCTCCAAACAGCAGAATTACAATCTTTCCACATGCTCAGAAGAAAATTTTCAACACTCTCAATTTATTTAAGCCTATCATTCTTGGAAAAAGAAACATTACTACTCATTCATGAACATCCTAATTACATAGATAACTAGTCTATCATTCCTAATGAATGATCATGCTCTTTCATGGAGAGCAAAATCTAGATTGTCAAGCTCGTGGTTAAACACAATTTCGAAATTATGAGACACCAGAAGTAAGCTTTGTAGTATTACATTTACTTCTTGAATTATGCAGTTTGGATTCTATGTAAAAGAATTCACTGGTTAATTTCCAAATCGCTACCTAATATTTGTTCCTCTGCCCAAATTATATAACTTGACAGCAGAGAATGAAACAGATAACATTCTTCTTGTGAGTCACACACTCTGCAAGGGTCATTCCCAGTTCTGTTATTTCCCAGGACAGAGTATCAGGAATTATGTGGGAATAGTTCATGTGTGCCTGGGCTAATCTGTGTTTACTAGTATAGTACAGAGATGCACTGTTTATGTCTGAGAAAATAGTTATAAATCCCACTTCTTCTGATCACAAATACTCATTTATCTTTAGACTATATCATCACCTGAGTTATTTTTATGTAAATATTGCACCTTTTAAGTATAATGATGATAATAGAGGCTGTGAATCCATAGATTTGCTCGTGTTCCCTTTTTCAATAACTGAAAATATTTAAATTCTGGAAGTTTTAGCATCCTAAGAGAAGTAGCAGACAGATGTGTCAATAGAGTGATACCTACAGAAGTTGTGAGTAATGAGTAAGACAGACTCAAAGAAGCCTTTACTGAAAATGTAACGTCTCAAATGATTTGAATGATATGAGAGAGGATGTCAAAGGCGTCTGGGCTTCTGTAAGGGAACTGTGGTGCATTTCCTAGGTTGGTATGTTCTGGCTATGCTGCAAACTGTAACCCAAAAATGACGGACTCAGAGAGAGTCCTCAGCTGCTTTGATCCTTTCAGCTCTGTCAACACATAGAAAGGTCTCTTTGGCAAAGTGTTGGAAACAACACAAGGTGGGCAAGCATCTGCAGATTTCCTCACTTAGTCAGAAGACCAGCTGAAGTCATCCAACTTCTGGAAATCAGTAAAGAGACCAACTTTGGGTAGCAAGTCCCCAAGATCACAGAGAACCTATGTTGTGGTGGCATTGCCATTCCTTATTTGTTTGGCATCCTTGTCTGGAAACTGCCTCATTTGGCTATAATTTAACTTGAAGATTAAAGCACAGATTTTCACATGTATCTTCTGTTCTCTGAATGTAAAATTATGAAATACACCTACATTCACTTCTAAGTGGTAGTATTGTAATTGAGCAGATTTTTGTTTTTCACTGAAACCTGGAGTTGAATTGTCTTGAGCCGGAAGGCATTCAAGCTGCTGTTTTTCACTTAGCTGTATTTCTCTATAAGCATCTAATTGTTTCAAAAAGTGAGATACAGTATGTGAAAACCTGAATCTAATGCAAATAAGTCTGTACAGCACTAAAGCTAACAGGTGTTCTCATTAATGTAAGTAGACATGGAACAATTCTTAAATGTTTTATAAACACTCATAATCATGGCCAAATACATTACAATAGCATAAAGATACATACTATAACATCTTTTATTCTTGTTGTGCACTCTCAGTACTTACTAATAAGAGACTAGTGGCAACAATACCTACTTCTGCTTAAGTCACTGTATCATAAAGTTAGGTAATACTTCTAAATAAAATTATTAACAACATAACTACTGCTACCTCCTCCCACAGTTTGCTTATTTATTAATATTAACAATGTTCTTGTAAAATTAATGGCTACAATGCGGATGGACAGCAGTGAGCATCTTTGTATCACTGAGGTGCTCTAAAGATTTGACCCATTAACCTAAGTATTAGCTCTTTAAAATTTTGAACTTATGTTCCAGTTCCCATACTATCAACTCCGAATTACAAAAGCCTATATTTAGGGTGAGAGTCTTGGATGATCTAGTATAGATGATCCCTGTAAAATACTTGGGTGGCTTTGGAATATAATCAAGAACATTCTGTTTTAGGGATATGCATTGAAATATGACTCTTGTGCTTCCCAGCCCTTCCAAGTTTAATCCTATTGTCTGATGTCTAGGATTTGCTGACTGCTGGGAAAATATAGCCTTCAGACTGCCATTATCAATCTTCAAAATAGTTTGTCTACTCTACTCTCATGTGGTGTTTTCAGTAGACGCCAGTATTACTTTACTTATATTACCTGAAAGAATGCAATTGTATTGTAACCTTCAAATTTTTATGACAATAGAGAATGAGTTAAATATATTATGGCATATCAAACAATGTAATATGCATTCACCAAAATGAATAAAGTAGATAAGATTTGTCTGTTATTTTCTTAGTGTTCCTTACGTGTCTGTTGTTCAGCTATGCATGTAGACAATTGTCATTGGCCTCAGGATTATTATAGCGTAGTTGGGGGAACAGAAAGACCAACAAGGCGTTGCAACATAGACCAATTTGTGCTAAGATAAAGGAGAAGCAGGATGTTATGAGCGCACTTGGGGGAATACCTATTTCAAAGAAGCCTTTACTGAAAAGGTGACATCTCAAATGATTTGAATGGTATGACAGAGGATGTCAAAGGTGTCTAGGCAGCAAGAACAACCTGCTCTAAGGGAAGAAATGAGAATTAGTATGGGACAGCTGGGGAACCAAAAAAACATCAGTATGGCTGGATGGTAGAAATGCGGAGGAAAATGTAGAGCAGAGGAACTGAAGAGTGGATCAGTGCCAGAGCACACAGGGGCTGGCAGGCCAAATTAAAGAGTTTGCACTGCACTGCAACAGCTGTGGGGAGCCTCAGAATGATATCAAGCAGAAGAATGGGATGATCATATCCAAGTTTCAGAGGGATCACTTTGGCTGCAGTAGATAGTACGGATTTGAAGGAAAACCATGGATGAGACAGGAAAGCAAAGGATATTATAACTAAATTCTCATAAGAGATGATGGTAGTGTAAATAGTAAAATACATAAAAATTTTTCATAATAGTATACATGATATTTTCATTAAACTGTAAACATACAATGTTCTCTCATGGGTCAAAAAGTTATGTACACGGAGACAAGAAGTCAGTATATCTTGAAGAAAGGGAGATTATGTGTTTATGTTACACCTTTGAATTTATTAAAACTTTTAAAATTGAGCGTTGCCTACATAAGGACAGTAATAATAAAAATAATTCCAATTTGAAAACGATGGGGACAGCAGATTCCCAGGTGTCATGTGACTGTGACTAAGTGAGTAATTGAACACAGTGTATATAGCTCAGGCAAGAAGATGCTCTGTGGTTGGCAGGGAGTGACTGGTGGTGACAAGTCACAGGATGATTCATTTATCTACAGACAAGTACAACCCCCGAGTTTAAAAATTAAGAGCAGCAAAAGGCTAAGTTGATATCTTTACACACAAACAGCTTCGATTAGTCTCTTTTTGAGTCGTTTTTCATATGAGCACCACAGGCAAAAGTTTTGGTATAGCTGCTGCAAAACTGTGGAAACTGCTAAACTATCTACTAATTACTTGGATAGTATTCTTTCATGAATATTGAGAAGATTGTTTCTCAGTACTTAAAATATTTTAACACAAATAAAAGACTGAACATGAGGGGTTTTTTTGCATGTTTGTTTGAAATGAATTTTGGGTTTAGATATTTTTTAATAAACAGAAAGGTAGAGTGAGCAAGTAATATGGGGTGTGAATGTGCACTACAGGGCCAATTTTATTATGCAGAACAAATCTCTGTTGTACGAATGCATGGACCAAATTATTTGGGTGTCAGAATACAGCTCAATTTCACTTAGAAAGCATTGTTTCTTGAAAGGTTGGCCTTAAACCTTAGATTTTGGAATGCACTGGAGGTCTGTCGTGTATGTAACCCGACATTTGTTTACTTTCCATTAAATAAGAAATTGCTTACATGGGCAGGTTATTTTGATATGATGACACCACTGAGGGTTCCAATAAATGTACATGCAAATCAATCAACCCCAAACACATTGAAAACATATCCAATAAACATCTGGAAACTAATGAACGCACATTTGTTAACATAGGGGGAGTTGTGGAAATGCTGGATCCATTGGTGGCCTGGCTTATTTAGTAGCATGTGGATTTAGGAACATTTCACAGAGTTAGAAGAAACAGAGTAATTATAACATAAGGTTCAACATCTTTAGATATGTAGAACATTTTCCGTTGCTTAAAACAAATATTCCCTAAGAAAGTATAAAACATTTTTCTGACTTGCAAAGTTTTTGCAGTCTATCATTTAAATTACTTAAATAAAGGGAGCTTTACTGCTCCCCAAAGCTGAGAATATAACACCCTCCATGCATATTAGCTTGATCTTCTTGACAGACCAGAAAAGTGTTTGTGTTTGCCAATTAAAACAAAAATGGATCCCTAGTGGCTTGTTCCTCATACAACTTTTGAAGACTGCTATCATTGTTTGCTAGGGTAACCCTGGATAAGGCTGCTATCCAAAGTAAACAAACTTTTCAAAACTTTCATGACAGATGGGGATTACAAATGCATTTTAATAAGAGAGTTGCCAAAGCAACTTTTTTTTTTTTGTAATCAGCATATATTTACTTAACATCTAGCAACATTGGGAACACAAGGCAGATACTTTCTCACAAAATGCTTTAACAAGTAACATTTTTGGAAAGACAAATTGAAGACCTTTTACATCTAACTGATATTTTACCCTTCGTTTTATTTTAACTTTGCTCAACATGTTAAGAAAAATGTTAGGAATTACTCAAACTAGACTGTAATTTGAGACAGACATTCAGTCTGATAGTGTAATTTCTTTGGTGGTCATAAACACCTTTGAGACCAAGTAATTAGCTATTAGTATAACCATGACAACCTTCATTTGATCAGCTATATGTTGAGTGATGCAAGATGAAAAAAATGTGAATCTGTGTGGGTTTTTAAAGCATTATTACTTCGATTTTAGGTCTCGGTATCTCCCTATCATGTATATTTTCTGCTAGGAGTATTGAATACAGATATGGACAAAATTATTACAAAAATAATTCATATTCACTTCAAATAAACTCAGTGTATGTTGATATAACTTTTTATTTTTACTTAATTTAATTCAAATATAAAAATTATATCATGAAGTCCAAAGTATCTCTAAACATAATAGAAATTAAATTCCATTCCTCTTATTTACGTATTTCTAGAACCACTGTAACCATATTATTTAACATGTTTTAGGGCTCTTTGGATATTGGGCATATTTTATTATACATTTCCTACATACCATTTCAGTTTCATTAAGATGGAATAATCCCTCCTTAGATTCTAATCAAAATGTGAAAGGTTCAAGTGTAGGATTGCTTTAGTCTTTTCTAGGATTTGAAGGAGTTTTAGATAACCCAATTCAGTCTTAGATACATTTTTTCATAGCAAGAGAGTGCTTGTTTTTGGAAAGAAAAATCAGAGTTAGGATTTTGCATGATCTTTTAAAATCGGGCTATCTTTAGCCTAACTGCAAGGAAAGAAGCAACTTTGTCTAAAGTTGCTATTCCAAATTTCATAACTGAAACCAAATTATCACGGCCCTTTTCCTGTTCAAACACACAGTTCTTGACTGTATACAACTGTTTGCTGAGAACTAGTGAACTAGAAATCAAGATCTTTGTAATCTCTTAATTCTATCATTTAAAATGATGCCAATTTGATAGAATGGCATTCTCATTTTCCTCATTTGCTTCATTTTCTTCATTTGCAAAATTACTTTATGATAGTGGAGGAAAGCTGCATTTGGAGAATGTTTATTATGTGCTTTGAGATCATTAAAGCTGATATCACTTTGCATACCAAGTGGTGGTATTCATATCCTTAATATACTGAAGTTCTGATACAATCAACGTTTAAAGAATAACATATCATGACCACCACTTTATGCATACTTTCATGATGTAAATGTGCCTGCGGTAACTACTCACTCCTCTGAAATCTTGACGTGAGCATTGTGTGTGCCACTCACATCGGTACTCAGAAGGAGCCATTTTCTATTGTTATTTATCTGTATATTCATATGTCTTCTTTATCCAAACAGATTGAGTTCTTGAGGGTGGGGGCTGTGTCTCCCTAGCTTCTAGCAATGTGCCTTGTACTTAATGGATGCTTAATCAGTCATTGTTAATGATTAATAGGATGTTTTGTCATGAAGCGTCCTCTCTATTCTTCTGTACATGAAATTATTTGTGGGATTTATTCTGCAATCGGAAGGGTGGGGCTCTCAAACAGAGGGAAGTACCATGTCACTCATTATCTCTTATATCTTTGGTAATCTCAACATGTGCATCTGAAGTCATTTGGAAAAGAAGCTGATAATATTTTACCATCAGATATGTTTTGCTGATGAGATGTATCTATAACATTGATCATTATTTCTGTTTGGTTATTACTTATAAAAGATTGGCAATAACTAAATTAAAATACCTACAATGTTTACTTTGTGTAGCTATGCATAATTTTGATTCTTTGTTATGTTTATTTTTCCAAAATTCTACACAATAAAGTATTATTCTTATAATCAGAAAAAAGTTCTAAAAAAGGTTTTGTTTGTATTCTAGTAAACAAAAGTATAGAAATGTGTATAAATGCCATTCTACACATTAATTTCTCATTTAAATTAAAATCTAATAGCATAAAATCTTACTGCCAGAATGAATATTGACGAGAGTGTTACTTAATTGACAATATTCAAAAGAACAATATTTAAATCAACATAAATGCTACGTAAAACTCTTTTAAGATGTTCTAAATTAGCATAACAAAACTCCATTTAATTAAAATCTAAAACATAAATTTCTTTGCTCTTCATCAGTGAAGTCTGGACTTGCATCTACCTGCCTCCATATTCAGAGGAACCGTAACAAGGACACAGACTATTCTAAGCCCACGTGAAAACCATTGTTGAATTAATCCCCAAAAACCTTAAGGAATGTGCCCACTCTGCATGTTGCTCAGTGGACACGCTTCAGTAATTTCCTGGGCATATATTTCTTACCAGCAAGAATTCAGATGGACCCTTATTTAGTATGAAAAAGTTCAAGACGAATTTCCCCAGATGGATACTTAAAGATTTATTGTTGACACTGGCACACTTCATTAAGGTTACTTTGGTGCCCTGATATATTCCTTCAAAATACAACATGGTGGTGATGAGGGGATTCCAAGAAACATTTACCTAAAGTAGATTTCTAAGCAAGATGGAGACCAGCAGCTCTTTATCTAAACCTGTTATGTTTTCCGTAAGTTCTTCCTTCATCCCCTCACCCCAGCATCTGTCATGGAGGCAAAACATATAGAAAGAGTACATTAGCATGGCTTAATATCAAAGCCTTTATGTCTGTTACACATCATTTTAGATTGTCATAAGTTGTTCAATCTAAAGGTTTAGTCAAAGCTAACATTCTTTACTGATGTCTTTTTTCCCCAAGAGTGTTGGAAATTCGATTGTTCAAAGTGCAAATATGATTCAGCAAACCATTTATCAGAAATCCTAAAGAGGTAAAGTAAAAAAGTGCGTTGAGGAACCTGAATTAAATGGGCTTTACCAGTCAAAGATTTTGAAACTACTTTCCTGTGAGTGACTGGAATAGAGCAGAACAAAGTCAATTACTGACTGTAATTAAGAAGTGGATGCATTTAAACTGTAGAGAGCAGTAGCAGACTTCTCCAGACTGCCTGGTAACTCGAAAGATTAGTGGGAAGACAGAGGAAAGGATGTGAACTGTATCTCTCTGATAGTATGTTTTGAATGAATTACATTCATATAGCTCTCTGATCTAACTTCTCAAAATGAATTCATAAATCACTGATTATGTATGATTAATGCAGTAATATATTTGGACAAAGGAACTTTTAAAATACATTTTGCTTTTGGTTGTGTTAGCAATATAAGATCCCCTTTGCATTGCATAGCATGCACCAAAAATGCAGATGCACTGCTAAAGTACTTATATTTTATCACTGTTTGAATTTACTAGACTGAAAGCTGAACTATGTTGGCTCTTTCGTAAACCCTCATAACATAGTAAATCTAATTATGTTTGTTTCTCGTACTTTTTAAATGTTGTTTCTTTTTATAATTTTGATAATGGTTAATTTATACTGGCAGAGAAATATTATACATTGTGCTTTGGCTAATTCATTTGTCTTTGTGTGTGTTAACAAATTGTGATGTTAGAAATACATTCATAATCAAAATATTTAACTACAGATTAGGATGAAGGTAGAGGTCTAGGACATTACTAGTTTTCTTGTGTTAGAAATGACCTTATATTTTTAGATTACTATTTCTTAGGCAACACTCTATAAAGTAAATATTTGGAACTTTATCTGAGTAGAGAACACTGCAATGGTGTTCAGATAATTAGGAAAACATCACCTTAGCTGTCTTTTACTGGATGCAGAAAACAGGAAACTGTTTTGAGCCATCCTTATTCTTATATGCAGTTTCATTTTGAAAAGAGAGAAAACGATTGGTCCCAGTAATCTGTCAAATTCTAGTGTGGGCAATTAAATCCTATTATTTTTCAATCTTTCACTTCTTATAATTGCATACACTTTAGACAGTTCTTCTCCTTATAGTTAGAGGGACAACATTTGATATTGAAACCCATCTCAATCAAGAATGGTTACTTTGCAGTACTGATTAATGTTGAATCTCTATAGAGTTTTCCTAAAAGCAAATGACAAATGAATATATATGTACATATGTAACAGATTTCTTTCAAAACCCCAAAATCATTGTCATCAAATGTAGCCATGAGAATCCTTGAAACCTTCAGAATGAGCCATTTGGGGTAATAATTGTCACTTTAATGATAGAATTATAGAGATAGCCTAAAGCATGATTTGTGATTTTCTGAACCTGTGCCACATTTCAGCGTTCACCTCCTGTTTAGAGCAAGGAAGGCTGAAAAGAGGTGACTGGCTCCTGATTGAGTATTTTGAAATGTCAGTCCTCTAAACCTCTGAACTCTGTGTGACGGTAGTTGGGAAATGTTCATCTTCCTGTTGCAAGAAAAAGTCAATAATACAAAGGGAAAATCTTCACAGTTCAGATGGATGGCCAAATACAAAAAGCGTGTCCACACCCACTCTAATCAATTTTTTCTCTAAGTAGCCCGTTACGTGTGAAACTAAGAATATTGCCCTGTTTCTATAGGGTCATATCCTTTTCTCACAAGTCTGGGGAGAAAAAGATTTACTGTAATGAAAAATGGACAGTTACACGCTAAACATTGCCAACTACTTAGCAGTGCTGAGAGTCAGGAACCTGGATGTTCATTTGATAAATACTCTCCCAGAGAGGTTCAAATATGTAGACTTTTATTTTAATATACTCCTTTTGTGGGGAAATTGGTTTTTTCATTACTTTCCTATGGATCTCTGATAAGAAAGTAGAAATAGTCAAATGTTATTCATCTGAATGACCTTTTGGAAGTCTGCAATTAGTCTTTTTGGTAAATAATCTGTTTTAGAGCTCTCCATAAAAGGAAATCAAATATAGAGATACTATTAGATTTGAAAAAGACAGACAGGAAAGAAGCAAACGTGCAGAATGAATTCTGACACACCCGGGTGCATTTTTCTGCGGGTTCTGACTTAAGTGTGTACTGTCTGCAGTTCTCTGAACTTCCTGGCTTATTTCTCCTTAAGTTGGAGTAATTCAGCTCTAGCTCTACTCTGGCTTGATCGTTCTATTATTAAAACAATAATGTATTTGTTATGACATGAAAAACAGTTTATAAAGAGCAGTTCAAAATGCTCCCAGTTCCCAGAAAGGCAATTACTGGAATACAAGAAAATATTTCAGTTTATTAAACTGTGTTTTTTAAAAAAGGATTTTTACATGTAAGAGATCTATCTTACATAGTTTCTTTACCTATTTCTTTTTCTTTTTTTTTCAGATCACAACAGTATCAGGAAATGAGTTCCTTCTACAGTCAGATATTGACTTCATCATATTGGATTGGTTCCACGCTATCAAAAATGCAATTGACAGATTGGTATGTATTTGTTTTGGCTGTTACCTTTATTAATTAAAATGTAGTCATTTAAATCTTACTGCTCAGGCATATAACACACACACTCATTTAAATAGATCCTATGGACTGAGAGATATTAAGTTCTTTTTGTTTAAATAGAATCCACTAGAAACATTTTCATCAGATAGGAATTGTAGAACTAAATGTCATTTAATTTCTCTCTTTCAAAAATATAATGCGTTCTTTCTTTTTTTCTGAAATAACATGGACATTCATTTACTGGAGGCTGTAAAAAGCACACAAGCACTTAATAACTACTGATTTTTTTTCATTTTCAGTGTATGCAGTCTGTAGTACATATTCCTGAAAATAAATATCAACGTATTTAAGACTCACTGTTATAATACCAATAAATAATAACCCTTTGTACTGATTTTTATTCTTCCAGCTAAGCTAGATTGTTCTTCTCATGAAAATTACATATCTAGAACTTCAAGACATTATCCTAAAACATACATTTAGAGTATGTTTTCTAAGAATGAACTTATTTAAAACCACTGATTTCATGCTGAGTGTCTAGAACTACATTTAACTTTATGGCACTAATATTTGCAAAATTTTGAGAAAGAAATATTCTTAATACAGAATACAACACGATAGTAAAAGATTTTCTGTGTGATTTTCTTGATACTTAATTGCAGGCTTTCATTAAATCATTTTAGGACTAACACTTTAGAAAGTAAAATAACAAATGTACTTTTACCTATTATCAGTATATTCCCCTTAAAGGGGTGTGCGTGTGAATGTGTGTGAGTACACATACATACACACTCGTACACGCAGAGTTTGTTGTCACTGAGGATGGACTCTGGGACCAGACTGCCAGAGTTTGAATTCTACTTCTATCATTTGCTACCTGTGTGACCTTAGGCAAATTACTTATGTATTTTGGCCTCATTTTCTTAATGAGGAAAATAAGGATAATAATAATACCACCTACTCTATAGAATTGTTGTAATGATTGATTGGACTAATGCATGTATAGTGCGTATCATTTAGTTAAGTACCATACACATATACAAACTATTATTAGAGTATCAAGCTTAGCAAAGAAGACCTATCCCCAAATAATTACCTTACTTCAAATTTCCTCATAAACACCAAAACAGAACACTAAACTATATGGAGAATTCTTTCTTTCTAGTAAAATTATTCAGTCTAATTATTTTCTGTTTCCAGCCAAAGGATTCAAGTTGTCCATCAAGAAACCTGGAATTATTCAAAATCCAAAGATCCTCCAGCACTGAATTGCTAAGTCACTGCGACAGTGATATAAAAGAACAGAAACCAGAGCACAGAAAATCTTTAAGTGAGTATTTTCTTTGACTTGCTCATTTTAAGTTTGTCTAAATACAGTGCTTATGAAATATAAATGCATTGACATGAGATTTAAGCCAAACTCATCACACTCATGGAAGATTCGTAGCCATTTCCTGGCCAAGGATTCATGCACTGGAGGGCAGTCTGGGCACTTTGCTCACATCATTGTTGATAATGCCTTTTGAGAAAATAATTGTTCCAAGGTCATGGTCTCTGCTTACAGCAAACCTCTGAATCTCAGAGTAATAGCCATGGTGTTCAGATTGGTGATTGATATTGAGAGTGGGAAATGTCAAGCGTCTCCAACCCTGGTATCCTGACTATTTTATTTGCATACATTAAAAGGTATGAGTGACCACCAGCATGGTCTAACTTAAGTCAACAGGCTATGCCACTTAACACACCTTCAGACCACCAGAAACATTTAGAAACATGCTTGCAGAGAGGCTGATAGAAAATGTGAGATGTGAATTAGATGTTCTCCACAGTCACACCTAGTTCTAATATTCTGAAAGAATTGAATTTAGAGTAAAAACAATGGTCTCACTACTTACATAGTGATCTTGGCTATTTTTCTTAACTATTCCCTAAACTGCTTCTTCCTCAATGAAAAGGGTTATTAAAATATGTTACACATATCTCACAGAGTTGATTTGAGTCTTAACCTCCTGAAAGAAAAGGTAGACATCTGGCTGGGTAAGGTAGCCCACGCCTGTAATCCCAGCACTTTGGGAGGCCGAGGTGGGTGGATCACAAGGTCAGGAGCCCAAGACCATCCTGGTTAACATGCTGAAACCCCATCTCTACTAAAACTACAAAAATTAGCTGGGCGTGGTAGCACGTGCTTGTAATCCTAGCTACTCAGGAGGCTGAGGCAGGAGAATTATTTGAACCAGGGAGTCAGAGGTTGCTGTGAGCTGAAATCACACCACAGCACTCCAGCCTGATGGGTGACACAACAAGACTCTGTCTCAGAAAAGGTAGACATCTTTGGAACCAGAGAAAACCTATTTCCCAAAGTCTTAAAAAATTATAGTATTGTGGGGGGATCTTCTACCAGACTGACCCCAATCATGCGAATCACCATTTTTTTCCTGCTATTTCCCTCTGACCAAAAATCAATATACTGACATCCTAAACTTTTGAATTTAAGGAGAACGCAGTAAGTTGAGAAGAGCTACTAATGGAATATATATATATAATATATATAATATGTACATATATGTACATATATACATATACATATATGTGCACTAAGATATATATGTATAGGTATACACATACATGTACACACTCATACACATATGATAGGGAAGAGAGAAGCTATTTATATGTGACAACATATTTTCCAGAGTTGAGTTACTAAAGTCTACAAACCTAGAAATTGCATGAGAACTTAAGAGTAGAAGCACCCTTTTGAAATTAGGTCTTTATGCAAAAACCCATGCCATAATTTTCAACAACTGCTAGATACATTTACTTAGCCAGTTATGCTAAGTTGGAGTTTAAGATTATCAATGTTAATGTCTAGAAAATGCATGGTGTATTTGTGGAGAGTTAATGCCATTTCAAAAGACTTTTCCATATAATGGTACAGTTTAGAGTTATTTCATTTAAAGAATATTTTCCTTTCATTCCTGATCATTGTCTTCTTTTGCTTCACATGGTTTGAGACATAACGTAAGACTTCAGAATTGGGATTCAATTGGGAGTATATATTTAGTGTTAATTATATAAACATTTTGTACATATAAAAAAATACGTGATGCAATGACTAGCAGATCTGGAATCTTACATACAATTTCTGGTTCGGAGGAGACCTTAAGATGTTTCTAAAACATGAAGAAAGATATATATGGAGAAAATAAAGGTTTGCAAAAATGTATTTGAGAAACATTGAGGATAATAAATTCTCTGTTGAGTAACAGTCACTTTAAAAGTTTTAAGATACTGCTGAAAAAAAATCTTACAGATAGAACACTAACTACTTCTCTTTAGAATTTATTTTTAATTGGAAAAGACAATTTATTTTCCTACTTTGAGCTTAAACTCAATCCTGCTTAAAAACAAGGGAGGCCAGGAGTAGTGGCTCATGCCTGTAGTCCCAGCACTTTGGGACGCCAAGGCGGGCGGATTGCCTGAGGTCAGGAGTTCGAGACCAGCCTGGTCAACATAGTGAAACCCTGTCTCTACTAAAAATACAAAAATTAGCAGGGCATGGTGGCAGGCGCCTGTAATCCCAGCTACTTGGGAGGCTAAGGCACCAGAAATGCTTGAACCCAGGAGGCGGAGGTTACAGTGAGCTGAGATTGCACCACTGCACTCTGGCCTGGGCCATAGAGGAAGACTCTGTCTCAAAGGAAGAGATACATGATTTATTCATTTCAAAATGTAACTAGTTGTACAATGACTTCATACTCACCTTTTACTTTGAAGTAAAAAACAAACAAAAAAAACTAGAAAATATAAAACATTTACTGTACACCAGACACTGTTCCAAGTGCTTGTCTTACAGCGATACATTTAATCCTCTCACCAACCCTATGAGGTAGATATTGTTAGTAACCCTATCTTATAGATGAGAAAACTGAGACATGAAGAACTAAGGTAATTTGTGCGAAGACAAGTTATGGAGACATGTTTCAAACCCAAGCAGTCTTATTTTAGAGCCTGTACTTTAACCATTACACTATAATAAAGTGAACAAGTAAAAGGTAAGCTTAGTTTATATCAACCTTAGACTTGGATAGAAATATTATGTTACAAATAAGATTCATAGAAATCAGTAAACATGAATCAGGACCCAAAAAGTTATTGGCAAAAATAATTAAAACTGCGTGTTTTCTTTCGATTTTGATTTCACTATTGAAATAAGAATTTAATCTTTAACCTAGCTCTAATTTTAGAAAATGCTTCTTTTCTGAATCTTGGTGAGTACGTATAGTTGTAAGCCTTTTTTGGGGGCCAGTATGTTTTTTGCAATGTAGGATGGTTAATATCCATCTATTACTTTGAATTAAGTTCATTCAATATGTATGTATTCATTTTCATTTGGAAGGCGTAATGATTGACCCACTCACACAATATCAAATTAGACCATGCATTTGAAATAGTGATTGACATATTTTATATTTGATGCTTTGTAAAATATTTTTTTCAAGTCGGAAATACCCTGTGTGAAACCCCTCTGATCTCAGTTCTAGATTTGAACACCCAAACTTAGGTTTGTTAAAACATGCATTTAGTTTCATGTCACCCTCTGGAGATTAAATAATTACGTAGAATCAGAGACTCACAGTATCCTCTTCCTTATTACTAGTCTAAGCACAAACTTTTTGTCAGTTTTCTGCCTTTGGCTTCCTGTGCCCTTGATGTTCCCATAAGTTTTGCTGCCAAGATTGTAGACAGATAAAGCCAGAATTACTTTTTTAAAAGGCATGTGAACATCATTAGCAGCTAACAGGTGGTCATTTCATTGTCCAGTTTGTCTATATAACATGGGAAAAATATGTTCTCTCAATGAGTGAATTCAGAAAGTTATGTTTACATATACTTTGCTTTTAAAAAATATGATTCTAACCTGCCAACACTATTAAGAACTAATCAGATATTTTAAGATATCAGTTGAGTCTAACAGACAAGAAGCCAGAAAATTTAATGCAAGGGCCAAATCACTGTGGGAAACTCAGGACACCAGCCTGGGATGAGAGTAGGAGAGCAGCTCTCCAGGGAGGGCTGTTATGGAAAGTGGAGTCAATCAAAGAAGATGTGAATATATTTCTCTGAGGAAAGAGAACTGTCTTCCACTGACAGCAAAGAGGGGGAAGGCCCAAATATAATAAATCTTGCATCAGATAACCTTGGCGAGGTTTCTTAACTTTTCTGAGTTTTACTTTCCACATCTATAAAAATGGGTCTAATACTGTCCTTAAAGGATCATGGGAGAATTTGAAATTAGACGTGTAAATACTTAGCTCACAGCAGGCACTCAGTAAGTAGGAACTCTTATTATCCTCCATGTCCCCAAGCAGACGGCACTGAGACAGGGCTTGAACCTGGTGGCGTTTGATGAAAGACTGGAGCAGGGCACATATGCTGGCCATCCTACTCCCTGCCCATACAAAAGGTAGGAAAAGGGTGCGAGAATTGGATATGGGAGTCCTAGCTGCAAAAAATCTAAGTACGAGCAGCTGGTCTTTCCCCTGGTAACTCCCCATGTGAAAGGGGCAGGTAGGGCATTCTTGGGGCAGCACACCAGGAAACGGTAGAAAGCAGCCAAGAAACACTCTTGATTCCCCGAAACCCAGAAGAGCACGTCATTCAGAAGTTCAACTTGATGCGAAAGATTCAGCATTAGCTATCTCACTACTCCTTTACACAAAACTCTAGTTTATTCATTCATACACACATTCATTCCTTTTTATGAAGGAATACAACTAAAGGTATACGACTAAAATTATTGATTTCACTCATTTGTGCTTTCGATTTTTAAAATATAACTTTTGTATGTAGGTTATGCTTTAGTATAGTATATCTCATATTTATCAATTGCTAAACTGTAAAATCCATGAGTGTGGAGATCTTGGATAACTTGAATATAAAACTGACACTTTAGTATTATAAATAAGCACCCTAAAATGAACATGAGTTAGAAGACTAAAATCAAAGGTAGGAGAGCTAAAAGGAAATGGATTTTCCTTTAGCTGTCTCTTGATCAAGTTATCATAAAAAACAAATGTGTGCTGGGTGGAATCTCAAGTGCAGTTGGATGTGGATTTCTCAAATCTATATTCTCTTAACGATGTGTACAATAAGGGTATATGTAATATGTTTCTAATAATAAAGGTATTTGTATTTAAATGTGTGTTTCCCAATTCCATATCCCCTTAATGATGTGTGCAATAAGGCAACGGAAAGAAAGAAAGAAAAAAAACCTTGAATTGAGATAGTTACACAATAAAAATTAAAATGCTACGGACTTTTAACTTGTCTTTGTTCAGAAAATTTGCCTGTGAAATATCATGACTATGCCAAGTGAAAGCAAGTTTGATAGTGAAGACGGTAATTTTTTGGACTAATCTAAATAATTATAATACTGGTCTTCTACAACTATAAGTAGGCTATGTTCTCAAAATCCAATTGTAAATTGGTTGCTTAGACCTTGATATATTTTCACAAGGAAACCATGTACCAAGCCACAAAAGCACACTTGAACCTTCTGCAGTCACGTAGAATGTTGTTTCTAGGGAACAACTCATTCTGAATTTGCTGTACCTCTTGCCCTGAGAGCTAAGACTTCCCAGTAGCATTGCTTTCAATCTAGTTTCCAGTCTAGATCCCCACTTCTGTACCATCTCCACTAAAGTAATTAGGAGACTCAGAATATTTTTGGCTAGGATTCTGGTGAACCCTGAATGTCCCCAGTAGTGGCAGGGAGGGAATTCAGAGCCTCTAACCAAGAAGAAATCATAGAAAAAGGAGAGAATTGAGGACTGGATAGGCAGTTTTTGTAGCATTGATGGGAAGTGAGTCCTTAGCAAGACAGATATTCTTGGTAAAAAAGTACGTGTAGTGACAGATTAAGTCTGGAATTGTCCCAAATATAAACATTTGATGAGTCTAGGTGGTACATATGCAAGTGATCATGATCCTATTGTTTCATCTTTTTTCGTATGTTTGAAAAAGTTCCCCGATTAAAACCTGAAGTAAACACACATACCCACACAAAATTAGGTATGTCCATGTGCCTAATTCAAGAAAAGAATATACATGTTTTCTAATTATGACTTGAAACCTTTCAAAGAAAGATCAAAATTCTTTCAAAGAAAAGATCAAAACTTTTCTGAATATAAGTTACATTAACACCTCTTTATATGAAACATTGATAACTCATTGTTTTCCTATTTTTCCTCCAAAACCAATATTTTTTTTTTCTTGTGACCACTGAGACCATTCTGCAAACTATGTAATTAAGAAAACTTGTAAGATACTTATTATTATCCAAAATTAAAAAGTCACACTAGTTTCTTGCATAAATATGTAATTATCAATCATGAAAACACATACTGTGAAGCCTGTTATGGAGGCTCATATAAATATTTTAAAATTTTTTCTTATTAAAAATTTTGTATGAAACAGTCTAATCCTGCCAATGTATGAAAATAATAAGATGAACAAGCCATCTGCCAAGAAAATGAAAACAATATTAAAATTGCACAGATAAACCATATCTGGTTCTGAAGAAATGGAAGAGCTCTTTCCTGGAGACAACCAAAAAGTCATAATATTAGTGAATAATATCATGGATTATTATATTATCAAGAGGACAAAATTTTCTGATTTGGGTGAGAGGGTCACTCACCTTTTTTTTTTTTTTTTTTTTTTTTTTCAAAATAGCTAGGGCCACTCTGGTACCAGTTTTATTCAAAACCCTCTTGAGAAAAATAAACTATGTGAAATGTGAAAACAATTCACATTAAAATGTGAAAACAAATCATTTCTTGTTACTATAATTATAAGACAGTATCTAAAGAATAGTTGAGTGCCAGTTGTCTTTTCAGTTGTTTTTCACAGGTTAAGAGAGTTCTTTATTTCAAAATATTTCAGTTGGTAAAGAAAAAAATTGAAAAATTATAAATGAAAATTTGTTAAAGCTGTAAGATGTAAACATCATGAGAGGAAAACAGTAAAAATTAGACACACTTGATAGTCAAGCATCCACATTAATTTATCAGAATAGTATTATGCATGAAGGGCCCCAGGGCTTCACCATGGCCCTGTGTGACTCTAGCCGTTGTTCTGACATGTGTTCCCAAGTAGTAGTACCTAGTTTTTCTAGGACCCACAGATTGCACTTTCTTCAAAACATTCACTTTTCAATGAATCATTTGATAAGAGGACTTTGTTATGAGCTGAGCAAAGAATGTCCTGATTAATCTCTTTTTTCCCATCTAAGGGGCTGATCTTGCCCTCTGACCTGTGGACGTCCATTGTCATGTATCTCGTAGCATCAGCTACTCTGAAAGTCCATCTAACCCTCTCAGTGCTCAAGCACTAGATCACCCTATCTTCCTTCTGACCCTGGCAATAACACCATGACCATATTTCCCCTTAGATGAACTGCATTTAATCAATTTCTGATTTCATTAGGTCAAATGGCATCTTGCTTTCAATAATAGGCCAAATCCAGAGGGCTCTTTGCTTTAACTCTCAAGCAATATTTTCTTGGCATTAATACACTGCTGTGATTGTAAACAAAAGGGAAAAAAAAAGGTCTTTGATATCCTCAGAAAGTGTCCTTTTGTTTATTCCATGACTTTAAAATGAGTATATATTAATGTTTTCTTATAAAGTTAGGCATGTAATCATCATTCATTGTTGTCACATCAGATTTAAAGAATCTTTGCTAAAGATGACATTTAAGCATTCAGGGCCTTTGTACAGTGAATCCCTGTGCAGAGCAAAACATTATTTTGAATGCAAATGATCATCTTTTTCCATATACAGGATTTATTTGGTGAATTCCTTTATGTTTCTGAAGTATAGTAACTTATGCCACTTTCCTTCAAAATTCTAAAAGAAAGTAATTTGATTTTTGATGGATTTATTTGGATGTCCCAAATAGGCCTAATAACATGCTAGGGGGCGGGGGGGACTCCATTGTTAACACATAGAATCTTTGAGTTTTCTTGTAAAATAAGTTTCTTAATACTGATATTATGGCCCTCACTAATGTAAGCAATATCGGGTATTGCTTTCACCCAAAAGTATTAGATGAACCCAAAAATACCAGATGTTTTCATCAAACTTTAATAAAGTGAGATCTAGAACATGAGGATTCTTAGCTTTCTTCAAGAAACGGCTCATGGAAGACATGAGAAACATAAAGCAATCTGCCAGTTCATCTTTGTTTGGTTATTTAAGTAGTACCTGAAATCAATTGTTCCTGCTACCCAATTTTCCTAATGTAAATAAATATACCCTATTTGGATACAAAATTAATTGGCCTAAAAAGGTAGTGGACAACATAGGAAATGCCATAACCAAGTAGAAAATATAGGACTGGGATTTTGCCGTCAGATCTTCTCCGTAACTGAAGTCAAAGACTGAGAACAATTACTTTTTTTTTTTTTTTTTTTTTGAGAAGGAGTCTCACGCTGTCACACAGACTGGAGTGCAATGGCGTGGTCTTTGGCTCACTACAACCTCTGCCTCCCAAGTTCAAGCGATTCTCCTGCCTCAGCCTCCCGAGTAGCTGGGACTACAGGCGCGTCTCACACCACGCCTGGCTAATTTTTGTATTTTTTGTAGAGACAGGATTTCACTATGTTGGCTGGGCTGGTATCGAACTCCTGACCTCATGATCCACCCGCCTCAGCCTCATTATCCTGACCTCATGATCCACCCGCCTCAGCCTCCCAAAGTTCTGGGATTACAGGCATGAGCTAGCATGTCCGGCCAGATTAAGAACAATTTCTAATGACTGCATTGGAATTATTGCTGTTGGAATTAGAGTCCAAGTTTCTGTATAGAAAGCTCATTATGATCTGTGCCCCTTCTCCAGGTTTTTTCATCGCTCTATGACCCATAATTTATGTTCCAGGTAAATAGTGTCTATAATACCTGATGCACACTGCTACATGCTGACTTTTAGCTTGAAATCAGGGTTATCTCTTTACAAAGCTAACATCCTTTAGGACTCAGCCCAGATCATACTTCCCAATGTTCTCATCATCCATTCTAACACCTATTTTATTTGAAAGAGTTACTGTGATTCATAGTTATTCTTGAGGCTCTTCTGTGGGCTCTGACTTGGAATTTTCAAGGTTCTATTGGAGACAATAAAAGAAAAAGAAACTCTGTAATATATAACAAATAATTACAGTAATTTTGATTATTTTTAGAAGACTGAAAATACTTTTCTCTAGTGTTGGCTTATTTGTAAAAGTCCAGCTTAACACAAAAGTTATAAAAGTGTTAGCTCTCAGAACCCTGTTCAAAAAGTTGTATGAGACTGTGTAAGAAATTTGAGTCTGAGAGTCAGAAAATTTGAGTACAGTTCTTAACTCCAAGATATACAGCAATATGACTTTGATAAGTTTCTTAAGTTTCCTGAAATTTAGTTTCCAGATAAATATATGTTTTTATATAATTATAAGATACTATAAATATAAATGTCAATTATCTAAAAAGATAATATATGTATTTGATATAGGGAAAATGTATATAGTGGATCTAAAATAGATAAAATAACTGTAGATTATATATTATGATATAAAGTGATTTCCATCTGAGTAAATTCTGAGTAAAATAATCATGACTTTTGTTTGTTTACTATAAATCTACCAATATAGAAATACAGCAAGAATTTACTTTTGCAACTATTTTAACAGTTGCCAAAGTGCAGAATATACAAATACATACTTTTTTGAAGGCTTAATTTCTTAATATCTTCATTATTTTATTGACTCCAGTTAACATATATTCTTTTACCTTTTGTTTTCTTAAGGGATCCTCAGTGTCATGGGGAATAAATGCTCGGTTTTGTCGGTTTTGCCATTCTTGAGTGTGAGCCTGATATGATGGCAATCTCTAGAGATTAAAGTTTGTCAAGTGTCTGTTGCCATTTCCATTCTTACAGAAAATAGTAAAATAATAGAAGGGTAGAATTTTGACAGAGAGTTATGTAATTTCACTTAAAAACAAGGAAAGATTTTATTTAATTTTAATGTTTTAGATAATATATATTAGAATCAAGCCAGTTTCATAAAGCATCTTGTGATAAAAAGTTGGCTTTTGTTGACTAAAGTAAACATATTATACAAATCACATGGATATTGAACCACTTATAAGGAGTAAACCGAAAGCCACTGAAAGTCTGATCTCACCAAAGTATAGTATATTGATAAGCTGGCAAGGGATACCCACCATGTTCACTCTATCAAAAGGATTGTGATATCTGAGCTCTGGGGAGTAGTCCTAGCTGACCAAGCTTCAGTTATTAGCTTAAACCAGGACCACTCTATTCCATTAGACTGCAAGTGCCTGGAGGTATCAGCCACAACCTTCTGCTAATTACTCCTCCCTATCCCTATCACCCAGAACAGAGTCTGAAACCTAGTGGTGGTCAGAATTATTAACTTGGAGCAAAAGTAATTGCAGTTTTGCCATTTTTAAAAAAACTTCGTTTACTTCTGCACCGACTAATAAATGTCTGAGTGAGTGAGGAAACAAGTGACTGAGAGCATGAGAGGGGAACCCTGAAGAAATCCTTACAAATTTTATGCATGAGGAATGAAGGGAAGGGCTGAACTGTGAGGCACTGTCCTGTTGATGGATGTTTTGGTTTGGGTTCTTCCAGAAGCAGTCCCTGAGACAAAGATTTGAGTGCAGGTAATATATGTGGAAGTGATCCCTGGACACACATAGGTAGGGGCTGGCAGAAGAGAGCCAGGGAAGAGAACATGCTTATACAAGAGAATGAAAGGCTGGTGGAGTTGAATGCTGCTTTAGAATTCTAGCAGTTTTTCAGATGGAGAAGCAAGGGATGACAGAGAAGAGAATGGATAGATTTTAGTACAGGAAAGAAAGAGCCATAGAGCATAAAATGTTTGAAGAGCTCAATAGATTGGTGAGGTTGGAATGTGCAAAACATTGGGACAACAACTGGAGATCAGGTTGGAAACGAACAGTGAACCATTGGCAAAGGGCCTCACATGGAATGCTAAAAAAAAAAATTAGGACTTTCCACTATAAATAATGGGAGCCTAGTGAAAGACTTCGATGTAGGCAGGAGACATGAACAGATTTGATTTTTAGAGTAAGAATTTTGGGGAAAATGTGGAGAATGGCAGAGATATGTAGCACAGAGTGAGAAATCAGAGGTAAGGAGATGAATTCAGAGACTAGTAGAGTAGACCTAGTACCATATGCTGCAGGCCCAAACTAGGCAGTAGGAATAGGTGAAGAAGAAAGATTCCAAAGATTTCTGAGGTGATATTGATAGGTTTTCTTGACATATATTGTAAGTCTTGTCAGCTCCCAAATACCCATTGCCTCTGTGGTTTGGAAAACAATCAGGGTGCCAAAGAGCTAAGCAAAATCTCATTCTTTCAGGAGCCTACTAGATTCTTGTTACTCTATGCATGATCCATGCACCAACAATGACAATATCACCTGGGAGCTTGTTAGGAAATATGGCCTCTCAAGCCCAACCCCAAACCTACTGAACTGAATCTGCATTTTAACAGGTGATTCCTATGCACATTACAGTTTGAAAAACACATTACCATGTGACATAAATAACTTCTCTAAAGAGGTTTGTGAAACTCCAGAGCCAGAGAGTGGCCTTTGAGACTTTGACAAAAGACCTACTCATATAAAAGAGCTATCTTTTATACTCTTTATAAATTCTACTTATCCTTTGTCTTCCATTTGACTCTTCTTTTGGGAACATATAATCTCACATGTAGCCTTTTTTTGTTATTTCCCTTCTCCAAAGGCAAGAATAATAGTATTTGATTGCTTAAATTTCTTTATTTTTATGTTGTTCTTGAGTACTTGAATTCATTTCCCATTGGCCTTTCAGGTTAGATGTTAAAATTCTGGATGAGCCACAACGTAGCTGTTTTACTCATAGACTAAGTTTATTTGCTGCACCTGCCAAAACAATCAAGGCCCACCAGGCTGTACTTCAGTCAAACTGTTTTGAAAAATTGCAAAGAAAACAAAAGTAGGCCCACAATTTAGTTGTCAAAAAATAGAGGAAAGATTCAAAACAAAGTCTGATTAATCCTCTTAGTAGGGTGAGATTTCACTTACTGGGAAGAACTGATAATGAGTATCTGAAATAAAACCTCATTTTTTTCATGTCTACCTTTTTTTAATTACAGGAAATGGAAACCAAAATGGGCAAATGATCATTCTTTTCTCAGTAAGAATCTTTCTCATAAATGTGACCCTAAATGTCCAGGCTTTTAAAAATGTGTTGGATAGTAATGAGACAGATCTGAAAGAGGTGCCTTAAATTTTTAGTACTGCCTGGATTCACTTCACTTATTTAGCTTTCTTAAAGACAGCTTAACATAAGAATAATTAATCTTTTTTTTTTTTTTCCTAGGGAGTACCTAGGTTTGTTATTGAGGTTTCATAATTAATCTTTTTTTTTTTTTCCCTAGTGGGTACCTGCGTTTTTTTTTTTTTTGAGGTGGAGTTTCACTTTTGTCACCCAGGCTGGAGTG